>NW_019213177.1:26085-37499 GCF_002532875.2 Varroa jacobsoni | reverse complement strand
CAGCAGCAGCAGCGGCAGCAGCAGCAGCGGCAGCAACAACTATCGGCCAATAGATTGACCTGAACGATCCCGCGGATGGGCATTCTACTTCTTTGTCGTCGATGTTACGCTAAGGGGGCAGGCAACGGGGCCTGTGATGGCTTGATACGCAACTCAACCACAACTGCAGCTGCAATCGGGAGGCACTGGCAGGTCGCAGGCGTGTGTGTGTGCTGGCAGAAGGGCCAAGGTTTGAGGGGGATTGAGAGAGTCAAAGCAGCGTTTAGCAGTTCGGTTGCCAATAGTCGAGTGTTGCCGTTGCCACGAATTATAATTTAATGACGATGGTAATATAACGATAATATTTACGCAATATCACGAAGAGAATGTTGGTGCTGATAGAAGACGTCACATTCGAGGTGCGAAAAATGAGCAAAGAGGGAAGATCAGTCAATAAATGAGGAAATCAATCGAACGATGGCAAGAAAAAAACAACAATTTTAGCAACTATCCTTAATTATACGGAGTCAATAAACGAGTAGGAATTAATACAGCTTAAGACGATCAGTGTAATATGTTCATACTGAGAGAATGAGCCACCACTAAGTCAATTCATAATCAGTTATTGAATTCATAAATCAAGGTCAATGAATTGGTATAGATCAATCGATCACGGCATCAACCAGTCAGTCAGTCAGTCAGTCAATCAATCAGTCAACCAGCAATGCATCTTAATAACGTCTTTGGGCCACAAGAGCGCAAATCTAGAAGGCTGTAGCGGTTTCATCTAATGTAATATGGAGGACGGCAGAGGAAAAAGAACAAGTGGGTCGGGTATTTATGCTAGAGCTTTGCAAAAGTCCGATCAGCGCCCAATGAACCTTCTCTCAATAGATGATGAGAAGAGACAAGACCGCATCCGGAGGCAAGTGCGCATACAGAAGCATCGCACCTAGACCCTTCAAAAGCGCCCTACTGCATCGGGTCGATCCCATCTCGTTTCATCCGTTTGAAAGGACACCCATCTATTGGAGGTGCTCATTACGCGCAGCTTGAACGGACGTCAACGTGAAGAAAAACGTTCATTGTCTCTTTTCTTTGTGTTTATTTTTCGTTATTATTTTTATTAATATTACCGCGCACTACCATTGACCAGTTTGAGTACCAGTTTGTGAAAAACCGTTCAAGAAATTTAGACAGTCCCTCCACGGGCATAGCGGCAGTGCTAGTCATCAGGGGGGTGAAGTAATAGGAGACCTCGGAACCACCTCCGGAACAGCGAGCAGCCAATCGTTGTGTGGGGCAAACAGATAGATAGACAGAGCGAGCGAGCGAGCGAGCGAGCGAGCGTATGTCGAAGAGAGGGTCTTGCGGGTGGGCGGATCAGTCACTATAGATTTTTGCACATTCCTGTCACAAGGCCGGTACAACGGAGGCGTAATGCAAAACTCTGGCAGAAATCATCGTGGGCATACTACTGAAAAATAGAGATATAGCATGACAGACCGGAAAGCAAGCTTTCAAGTCGTTGCAATCCAACTAGATTTGTAGTAGTACTTGTTGTTGCTGTTGTAATCACCAATCAATCATTAAGTGAATAACCATTCAGGCAGCAAACTAATTGTATTAGTAATTGTCTTCGTGTTCTAAACAGAACGATCCGGTGCTAGAACGTCCGATGAACTGACCACGGCTCTGCTGAAGTTGAGCGCTGGCAAGTTGATTACTGATGCCGAGGATGCAGAAGACACTCGTGAGTTCAGTTTTTGCTGCATTGCCTGCGCGTGGGTGGAGAACCGATGCCGGTGGACAATATTCGGGATGAACGAGCGGAATATGCCGCTCCCTAGTAATGAGCCTGCCACCGGAACCGCTTCATCCAGTTAAGCTTCTTTTGACGACACACAGTTACACATATCATCGACGTGCAATGTACGATGTACGGTGGTGTGGTAAGTGATTATCTCCTGCCCAGTTTGCCTCTTATTGCTTGGGTTGGAGTGGACTAGAGTGAATGTGGTTGGAGGGTTTTCATCGAAGCAGCTGTTCGAGTTTGCTTGATAGGATTATCAGGCGCATACTATGTTTTTTTTTTTTTTTTCTTTTTTTAGGATAGGATTGGATTGATTACTCTATTTATCATCGTTTAATTTTTTTGTTGTTGTTGTTGGAGGTGCATAGTAGCGCATACGGACGTACGACAGGCGCAGGCGTTTACTTAACTTTGTTTCTCAATTTAGTAACATCGATTACTTGTTGGGCATAAGATCAGGTGCGAGACTGATACCTTGCACCGACTACTCAATATTCAACCATCATCCATTGTGTCAAGGTTAAATTGACTGATGTGTACGGACGCATCTCATATATTATCGTTACGTGAAAAAAAAGAAGATTTAATAAAACAGCGAGACGACAAAACATCGACACCAACAACGATTGACCGAGTCACTGACCGCGTCAATGGAAGGACTGAAGTCGCAGCAGCAACGGAGCGGCAACTTCATGCGCACCATGTAAGTACGTTGTTGTAATTGCTTATTCTGGCTGAGTCCGTCTTCGGTTGTTGTCAATTGCTGATTGACTGTTAGACATCCGTAATTTGTTCCGTTTTCCCAAATGTGTCCTATGTATGGGTCGGTCGATGGCGAGCCTGCCGCACTGCAATACTGCTGCGTCGCAGGATTTATTGCTTGCAGAATCCTAGGTGTACACGAGACCTCCGCATTTTGTTTATCAGAGAAAAGTAACGGAGTCCACTGTTTGCACGAGCTAGCTAGGTGTCACGTACATGAGCTATTTTATGACAACTCTACCATGGAACACATTGACTAACCAACGTTTTTCATTGATATCTTGCTCGCTAGCAAGAGCTTCTGAAATATAGCCCTCGATATCATATTGAATGAAACAGTTCTCAAAGAGGAAAAATTTCGCCTTTGGAAAACGTGCACGCTTTGTGGTAACAACAGTATTATAATATGAGATGTCTTAGTAAGAAAATAGGTAACTTAACGCCATCTGTGGCAAGCGGTAACGCTATATATATTGCCATTCGTGCGTACAAATTTAGAACAACTGATGGTAAGTAGATCGAAGTAGATGGCCGCAGTAGGCCGCTTGTAATCAACCCGAGTTCGCTATCGATAATTCGTTTTGGCCATGCAGGCACACTTATCTCTATCACTTATCTTATCATTAGATGTGAACGTCGTCGCAAAATTGTTGCAAGAAGAGCTTTGACGCTGGTCGAGCTTCTTCTGTCGATTTTAGCCATTGGCATTATCCATTTCTTAGTTTTCTATTCTGTTACTGGTTGCTGATATCCACAAGAATAATGACTAACTTGAAGAGCAATAAGATTTGTGAAATAGAGCATTCAAATTAATTGCTAGTATTGACATTTCGTACGAAAACGTTAGTTGTTAGCACTCTTCAGTGGCGTTATAGTTGTGGGTTATATATATATGATTTGCGAATGGCTAGGTTGGCTCAGGTTATGTACAAGATATAAGGACAACGTCGCCAAAGTACGTAGTGGCCAACCAACCGTTTGACCAGTCAGTAGAAGTGGTGCAAAAGAAGCGGGCGAGGCTACCTCCTCGTCCTCTTCTTAAACAGGTCATACCTTAATTATGACCATTATAAACAATCAACTATTTTCATTCTTACCGTCGTTCTTACGTCAGTATCATGACAGCTTTCTGGTACACATTGCAATGATCATTTACGACACCTTACTTTCCACCGTCTAAGCGATAGAGAATTATTGCCCTGTATAGTTGCTAAATTGATTTTGCTGACCACGGTCACTACCTACTGATGCTACCGAAGGATTCTATTTTCATCTTGATATATATATATATATTCACTTTCAATGTAGGGTGCAGCTGACTTCGGCTTTCGTAATAACATATTTAAAAATACCAACTGCATCAGCTATTCCATTCAATGGCAGCCAGTAAACTCAGTTCGATCTTGTTTCGTTTTTCTTTTCCATCGGCCTTGCGCAATGTTCGCCCCCCACCCCACACCCCCTCCCGCTCCCACACCCCTTTTTTTGCAAGCGATCATATGTTTTTAAGGTCTGTTTGTCACAATCTTCGTTGCCGTCTAGGCAAGCTCGTAGGCGTATGTACGTCTGTATATATGTTTGTGTGCGTGAATGTCTGCTTGGAATGATTAAAGGACCGCCACCTCGGGAGTCTGCAATGAAGGCGAAAAGAAGCTCGTCTTGGCAATAGATCATATGCAAAGAATAATAATAGTAGTGATAATAACGTGAATACGGTTTTCTCATATATTTTTCGATTGCCTCTATAAATAAATAGCTCTACAACTCGTCATAATACTGTTCTCTCGCTTTTAAAAAGCCGTCTTCAATATGCGTATAGTATCTAAGGATCTACAGTTGTCTCCGTATAGCCTGAAGCACCTGCTCGTAAACAATCACTAGTAGTATTCGATGGGATCAATATCTAAAAAATCAGGTCGGGACATATTAGCGGTACGTCGAAACTAAATAATCAAATTAAGTCATTTAAGAACGTTTACTCGACGGTGAAAAATTACTAAGATGGATTTGAAGCAGTGACAAAACCGCGCCGAGGGTGGTAATAAATAGGTGCAGTAAAGATCGGCCACCTCTACAAGTGTACCACTATAAAAACCTCTTCTAATCGACTGCTTCTACATTCTAGGCACCCGGCCGACGTTCGCGTATTACAATAGCCGCATAAAGAACAGAAAAATATTCTCATTTTTTTTAGGGGCAATAAAGGCTGCGGTCAGCTATGAGAAAAAAGCAATCCATATTAGTAGTGGGTTTACTACTGATGACTTTGTTCCGCGACACTTATTTGTGCCATACCGAAGACAAATAACGGTTACCAGATTCGCATTAAATAAGACTATTTGTTTGGCACTTATAACAGAGGTGCCACACGACACTGCATATAGCATTTTGCACAATGACACTCAGAGCAGTTATTGGGTGTACATAGACACTGATCAGCTAGTTTTAACGACATACGATAACAGTTTAATTGTATAGAGCCCTAAAGTCCAAGGCGAGGGTAACCGCAGCATCACCAGTAGCAGGATGATCTGATGTCGATATATCATTTAGTGGTCAGTGTCTGCACAGCCGTAAAGACCAATCACTCATGAGCAAGGTCATTGATCCTCAGCTCTTCGCGGAACGTTGATGGGATGTTAAGGGTCAAAATGCGATGGCAGGAAGAAAAGGAGCAGGAGAAAAGGACAAGAGACAAGACCGCCTCTACTGATGTTCCATTAAACAGTCTTTCAAATTCAAGTAAAGACTCTAGAGGCACATTCCATAAGTATCGTGAACCCTAAAGCGTGAGACTGGAGTGCAAGTTTACTGCACCGCCCATTGTTTGTAGCACCTGTCAGCAATGCAGCTGTTTGCCAATCTCCAATAGGCCGTTCACTATTACAAGTAACGCTGAATAGTATGTCAACTATACAATATGACGGGCCAAGTTCCTGTCTGTGTTGTAAATAACTATTAGTACTAATAAAAAAACATGTGGCCTAATTTCTTAACAGTACACTTGTTACCGTTTTTCATGTTAGCCTAATTTGAATGCTAGACAAAAAATTCTCAAACGTACAATGGCATAGTATCGGTAAAGGCTGGTTACGAATCCGTCGTTCAATCTGACCGACAAGCGACATGGTAGAAATGGCAGCTAGGTATTTGTTATGGCAACAAGCAATTTGCGGTATTAACAATTGAAACCGTGGACTCACCTTAGGAATGCGCTTCGTGGGGATCGAAGTAATAAATTGCCCCCACACGAGGGTGCCACAGCCGAAGAAGACGCACCACAGCCACTGGTCAATCGAAAGCTCCTTGGTCTGGAAGAAGACACTGCCATACTGCACGATGATCACCTGGGCCACAGCAGTGATTACGAGGATACTGTAGAAGATTGGATTTGTGAATAAGCCTTCAAAGATGTTGCGCTCGCCGTGAATCTTTCTGGCGTTGATTTCGTTAAACAGTGTCATCATCACGAAGGTATTAAAGATCATAGTGAAGTGCTCGGATACGCGGACGCCCATTCCAGTTTCATAGCCAAAGATATTTGGTCCAAAAAACAGCAGTGTGAAGATGACAAATAGTTGGTAGACGGCATGGCCGAGAATGTTTTTCATCATGGTGCGTGAAATAAGGGGCTTCGTACGCCCATACGGCTTACGTAACAGAAGGTTTGGGGTTGGCAGCTCGGTGGCAAGCGCTAGTGATGCAAGGGTGTCCATGATCAAGTTTACCCACAACATCTGCACTGCCTTTAGCGGGCTGTCTTGGATTGCGCAGGCTCCGGTGAACGCCACAATGACAGCGACCGTGTTTACTGTCAGCTGAAACTGGAGGAACTTGGCAATTGAGTCGTAGACGTTTCGGCCCCACATGACGGCTTTCACAATTGATGTAAAGTTATCGTCCGTTAGGATAATGTCGGAGGCCTCCTTAGCGACGTCAGTGCCTGCAATGCCCATAGCAAATCCTACGTCGGCTTTTTTAAGTGCAGGACCATCGTTCGTGCCGTCCCCGGTGACAGCGACCACTTCACGGTTATCGCTAACCGTACTGTCGATGATTCCCTTGACTAAATTATATTTGTCCGTGGGCGAGGAACGTGCCAAAACCCGTAACCGCGGCCAGACCTTGTCAATCAGATGCTGCTGAATATCGCCGTTAGCGTCGCGTATCCGCCTGTTGAACTCCTTTCCCTCGAGCACGAGATAGTCGTCAGTTGGCTTGATGATGCCACATTTGAGCGCGATTGAACGAGCTGTGTTCACATTGTCTCCCGTTACCATACGGACTGTGATGCCAGCTCGTTGGCATTTACGGATTGCCTCAGGTACCTGCGATAGGAGTAGTCAAATCGATATCGGCATGTTCGTTTGTATATTCGATTTAGTTCTATGGTCTGCGCAAAGAAATACTTTTTTTTTTTTAAATTTTTTTAAATAATCTCTTGCAGCGTCAGCAAAATGACGGAATAACAATGAACTTGTATAAAAAGGAATTCACTGATGATTGGTCGCTAGTATTTTGCAAGAAATTACAGTTTAATGATATTGCTCTGGTGCGGCATTTTTCAAGACCAGATAGAACTTTTTTCCTGAGAAAATTCAATTGCTTGCTTGAAAATTAATACCAAAATCTCACCTCAGGTCTTACGGGATCTTCAATACCGAAAATAGCGACGGCGGTGAGACCGCTGATTATGTTATCCTCGTCGTCCCAGTTAGGCTCTTCGGTAAAGACTGCTTGGGAATTGTCAACCTTCTCGACACCCTCGGGGATATAATCTTTAAAGGCGAGGCCAATAGTCCGTAACCCATTGGAAGCCATGGGCTCAATGACATCGTGCACCAGCTTTTCCTGATCTTCCGGCTGAAAGCGCAACAGCTTTGCGTTAGGGCCGAGAATGCTGGTGCACTTTTTAAGCACAATTTCCGATGCGCCTTTTGTGTAGACGCGGAAGCCGCCGTTCGGTAGCTTAATAACGGTGCTCATCGATTTGCGCACCGAATTAAAGGTATAGACCTTATACAGCTGCTCCTCGGGAATTTCGTCCCGCACGCGCTGATAGTCTTTGCCAATATCCATGACGTAGCCAAGCAGCGCGCACTCGGTTTTGTTGCCCACCTGTTTGGGCTGCTCGCCAGGCTGTTCTGGAGGCATGATTCGTGTCGTATATGCGCTATTGACTGAAATACCGTTGACGATCTTCTCTGCCGCGGCCTGCGGAAGGTCTGAGTACTTCGGTGTGCTCTTGTAGTGGACGCCACCTACGTAACTCTGTACGCAGGTCATACGATTGGTTGTCAGTGTTCCAGTTTTGTCAGAACAGATGGCGGTTGCATTGCCCATAGTTTCGCAAGCATCTAGATGTCGCACGAGATTGTTATCTTTCATCATTTTTTTAACCGAATACGCCAATGATAGTGTGACCGCCAGTGGCAAGCCTTCGGGTACTGCTACGACGAGCACGGTAACGCCGATGATAAAGCAGTTTACCATGTGCTGAGTATCAGAGTTTTTCCACGCCCGCCCTTCCACTGCGAACACCTGAATTAAGTGCCGTACCACGAGGATCAGCACGGTCAGCACAGCGATAGCAGAACCTAAACAGAACGTAAAAAAAAAAAAAGCAAAAGAAAATTAGAAAACATAATGGTGACTATGATACGTGATCAAATATAAAAAAAATTACTTACTAAAGTGGTTCGACTTTTTCTTAGGTGTTTCATTCGAATTTACCAATATTGAAATTAAAAAGTTCTAATGTGGCAACTGACCAAAAATGCACACACGCAAGATGACATAAATTTATAAATACAGAATAGTTAGTACAGTTAGCATATACTAAACAGATAATTAAGGATATTTCACGTACTTACCGACATATCCAATTTGGATAGCTAGCTTGGTAAGTTTCGCCTGAAGCACGGATTTCTCTTTCCTGTGACCCGATTCGTCGTCTCCTGCTTTGTCCTTGGTAGGCGAGGTTGCGGCGTCCGAACGATCTTGCATCGGGATTCCGCCATCAGCCTCTTCATCTGCGGGATGGACGGTAATGTGTCGATTGCCACGCGATACAGAGGAGTAGACCCAATTAGATTATATGCCCAAACGGAGCGGCGGTACAAACCCGCCTCAGACTCTGGCACAGAACATGCACAATACCGACAACATGTACACCCAGCTGCGGTACCACAACTGCTGCTTGAATCGCAAATGAAAGACAAATAACAAAGCATCTGGAAAAGCAATTGAACAAGCAGCATTCACCATAAACAAGTGCGTGACCCGAAACAACAGGCGCGCCTCCACCAAAAAAGATGAGTGTGTAACGAGTGGAATACGAGTTCTTGTAGTCGTAGTAATTGCTGTTCTTCTTGTTCAAGAAGTGGACTATCCGTCTTACGTCACATCAACATCATCATCGTCGTCATCGTCGTCGTCGTCGTCGTCGTCGTTATCGCTATTGCAAGCATGGGCGATTATTATAATATGGCTAGCAAAAGGACAAATGTTGTTCCAATTTCTGCGAGCAGAATGTCACCCAGTCAGATAGATGTGTGACCAGTGCTTTGTAAATGGAATCCATTCAATAAGAAGGCGAATAAGTAACTTAACTAGGATGTTGTATAAAATAATAGTTAAGGTGCTAATAACTACAATTGTAAACATACTCAGGTTATGGCAAAGATAGGTTGAAACTCTGCAGTGTAGAAAATGGAGCAGTAGCAGCGTCTGGCATAGCATCAATACAATGCGGTTTTTTTTTATAGACAGACATTGCGTCGTTGAAGTGCAACACGTTTCCCTTTTCAGTCCCCAGAAGAAAAACGTTAAAGGTGCGATAAAACAGGCAGTTAGGAGAAGAGCGCAAGGCGAGAGGCTCAGAAAATTATAGTAGTTAGAGCCACGAAGCAGACTATCCGAAACCGATATCGCCCATTATGATAACGTCGATCGAAGTGAAATATAAACAGGCCACTAACGAAGGTAAGTACTGAGCCTAAAATTACGCCACAATGAATGATAAAAACTATGGAAGATCCTGAAATGCCGCCTGACTAAATTGACGGATTTGTCTGACCAGCCAAAGAAAATGACAGCCGTCATGGACTTCGCATTCGAAGATGTACTCCCTTTTTCTTTTTTTTTTTTTTTGCAGACAACCATTTACGCACACATGAGGATCATTTGAGTGACTTTGATTTTTATTCTAACGCTGTCAAATAAGTATATACACATACGCTCATGCACTGTGAAGAAAATGACAAAGTGCCAGAGTTACTTGAGAAACAATTTGATCTGGTAAGACATTTGTCGGTTAATAGAAGATCTTCCGTTCCCGTAGGATTTCAAATGGACATCACTATTATGCTTCTTACAACTATGACCACGTGTACCGAGTGTGCGCGCTGCACGCTTAAAAAGGAGATAGGCGTTGGCATAGGATGTTGGAAGAGATACGGACAACCTGTTTATTATACTTATGACGATAGAAGGCTATAGCGAGCGGGCGGTCCGGCCCCAAGGCGGGTTGAAAGGGGTTTCTATCTCCAACTACAGTGATAGACCAGGAATACTTAGACTGGAATTAAAGATGAGTTTATAGGCGGACACTTTTCCTTATCGCGCGGAGGGCCGCACCGCTTGCGCCCTGGCGATATAGAGAAGAAGAGCGGCGAAGATGGCGCAGTGAAAGTTAGCAGTTGTAGTAATAGTAGCATCAGTAGTAGAACAGTTGGTGAGATAGGACAATTTTGCTTGGCCGGTGAGTAGCATAGTTGCTGGAGTCAGCGAAAGAGCTGATCAGCGTGAGCTCAATGAAAGAATGAGTACTATCACTGAAGCTCGCCCGGCTCGGGGGTTTGGGTTCAACTACCGTGGCCTGTTGTAAGCGGAGAGAGTTCCTGGTTGTTCCGGCAGTCGGCGTTTTGGCTGGGGTGGCGACGTTGTCTATCTGCTGAAAGGTGTCCCTTGGACTTATAAGATGAACTACTATGAACTGTTTGGGTAGTGTATGAATAAAAAAGTTACTGCAACAACCATGATGTAATCATATTACGTGATTCTGATTTTATACATGCTTGCGAGTATATACACGCTCGTATTTTACTGTTATTTTGTATCCTACTACAAGGATTGGTCACTTATATATGTATATATTGAGATTAGATGAATTTATTGGTACATAGAAAGATATGATGGACCGGATAAGCACACCCACTAATATATGCCTTGTTGCATATATGTAACAAAGTTTGTTGGAAACTTGTGCTTCCATGCGCCGTTAATGGCTCGTTAGTTTTTCTCTTATGGGGAAAATAATGGCGCTGGAAGGGGAAGCCCAAAGGGATCATCGTCAATGTTTTACAAGTATCTTACTGAGAAAAAGGAAGCTCCCTGTGTGGCCATTAACAGAAACAGTTTGACCAATATATTATATGCGGTTATCAGCTTAGAAGTATTTTGCCTACGTGTGAACGTATTGGGTTCCCATACGCGAACGACGCTTTGAACATGTGCAGACGTGACGAAGCATCTGACAACAAGGGCCACGTCTCTGTGCGCTAACAGATGGCCAGTTACCATCGAAAAAGGTATGTGTATACATTATGACACTTTTAGCGCGCAGTCAGATCAATGAAGAAATGAGCTAACGCTGATACCAAAAACAAAAATGATAACTGACTGAGATGTTTGGCATGACTGATTGAAGCGATATGCTTGTTGGGCGACAGGAAATATTGGTCGTCTAGAAATTGTTTCTTATGCAGTATATATATATATATATATATATATATATATATATATATATATATATATATAAAGAACAACCTAATCTAGTCATTTACACACATGTGCATAT
>NW_019213177.1:0-25985 GCF_002532875.2 Varroa jacobsoni | reverse complement strand
AAAAAAAAAAAAAAAAAAAGCGTCGACATTCAATCACATCAACAAAAAAAAACTACTGTAATTAAATCACGTACAGATCATCTACGCCACAATAAATGACTAAGGAATGTTCATTAGCAACTATTGTGAACGAAAGTGAAGGTCTGACGGTTTTTAAGGGTAATCCTTCAATGACAGTCAAACCAATTATTTTTGGATTCGGACCTGAATGTATGTGTATAGCATAAGTGTGCTTGTTAACTACCAAATTTGCCGATTGGCATAAACATAAGACATCGATAAACAACAAATGTCCTTCGAAAAATATAGGTCCAGTAGCAGCGTTTGTCGAGTGACGCAAAATGTAAACAAAGCATACACAACGGCGACATCCAGGTGTAAAAGAAACAGTCGGATCATGGGAAATATTAGGTAACTTTGTTTACCGACCAGAACGTATGGAAACGATGGTGCGAAGTTCTATTAATATTCATGGAATTATAAAACGAACAGGGCCAAAAGCACAAACGCTTAAGCGTATGGTGGAAAGCAGATATTTAGACACGTACCCATCCATTTATACACGTAAAAAAAACAAACGTTTACAGCCACAGTTAACGACAGAACAACGTGTTCCTTCTGTTCAACGAACAAACAGAAGCAGTCAAATCACGCATCGCAATCACGTATTGCATATCATCCATCATTCACGCGCTTTTTTTTATAGGTTTATGGCCATTTATAACTTTTCGATTTGTATGTTCGACATACATCTCGAACGGGGCACAGAGAAGGCTCCACCAAAGGCCGGCTTCTTTTACATATACACACACCCAATCACACACAAGCCGATAAATTGAATGAACTACGATTAGCACACGTAATGTGTATGCTATTTATGGTAGAGATGCCGGCCTCGGCTTAGAATCTCCTATTTGTGACGTCGTCCAACCTGCAACCTGCCACGGGTGTCTACCTTGGTTCTGGGCGCAGGCCGGCTCACAATTGAAACTCTTAGACGCACGAGGAGAACGTCTAGCATCTGATGAGCATCCAAAACAAATCAACATGACAGACCATTACATTACCAACAGTTCAATCAAATCAGTCATTAATTATCCACCATATAAAAGTACTAGTCGCGGTAATAGCAGTGGTAATAAAACCGCTGCTGCCAAAGAAAGTCTCGTACACCGCCTGTTGTCATCAGAAAATCAGCGTGCGACTGCTACTATAGCAACTACTAAGCCTATCGTGTATAATCATCGTCACCCACATTATAATCATAGTTTGTTTGATTCCGTTTAGTCTATAGTAATCAATCAGTTATTCTCCATCATCCAAGGAAAAAGCACAATTCAATAACGCGTAACTCGTACGCGTCGAAGTGACATGTTAGGAGGCTGTTGTCTACACTGACGGTTAGCTTGCTTCTAAACCGCAAGGTGACAGACAGCCTTCAACGTGGACTTGGACACGGGGAATGCGATCAGGTAAAGGGATATTGGGAATATTGCGACTGAAAGAGGGGGCAGAACTCATCGGTTGATTAATTGGCCAAATCGATCAAAAAGCTTTCAATCATGTCACCTTATCGTAAATTATCATCGTCAGCCATTCAATCAATCAGTCAATTGTAATCATCATTAACCTACTCTACGGGTGTATAATAAAGATGTATGCAATGAAATGTAAGTATATAGAGCGAGGTAAGATTTGTGCGCAAGGCGCAGCTAACATGCCGACTATAGCCGACGGTAAAAACTACTAATTCGGACTAAAATAATAGGGCAGCAAAAAAAAATTGAAGATCAGACATCCTCCGCCCTCTTGCCAACAAATAATTTGACTTAAGATACGGGCAGGCTTGCTGCAAGGAAATGGCCACTTGTCGTTCAAGCACTATGGGCGACTGATTCTGTTTTTGACAAATTGTTGGCTACCACTAGCAAATATATATATATATATATATATATATATATATATTTGTTTGTAAAGGCTTTCAGGTTTATATTTTCATGAGTGTCCCGCAATCGCGCCTTATTCAAGAACTGAGAGCAAAAGACCGACAGAGACTCGCAAACAGGTTTGTTTGTTTAACCATTGTCTGTCGTTGCTTGGCGATTCTGGGACGTGGAGACTCACCCTTTTTTTTCTTCTTGCCACCACTTTCCTTGGCGCCCTCCGTGTGGGCAGCACCGAGGAGCGTAAGGATGATACCAGCTTGCGAGTTGACGCCGACCGCAGTCACGAGAACCTTCCCACTGCCCTCCATCACATGAGTACCAGAGAATAGCATGGGATCTTGATTTTCTCCTTTCTTCACGTGATCTGACTCTCCTGCAAGTCAGTGCCCCGCATTAACAAGTGAGAACTGGCTTAAATTAATTTTTCAGGTATAAGTATGGGCTATATCATAGAGGTACAATACTGATGTGCTTTAAGGTGAATAAAAGGATATATATATATAGTCACATAGCAAAATATTTACAAATTTTACAAATAAATCCTATGGCTACGTAAGCGCAGAGAAAATAACTGTGACGCACACGTTTATGTTGACCAACGACAAAACCAAAACTTTTCAGTATATATATATATGTAATTCGTACCTGTAAGAGTGGATTCATCAATTTTGAGATCGTTAGACTGGATGATAATTCCATCCGCGGGCAGCAGGTCTCCGTACTTAACCTGACATATGTCACCAACTACTATCTCTGCAACCCCGATCTGCTTCACCTCACCCCTCCGAATCACGGCGAATGTGTGTTCCTGCTCTATACGATTTTGCAGGCCTCGAAATTGGCGTTCCTTGGTATAATCATTGAATGCTGTGACTAGTACCACAATGACGACAGAGACCAAAATAGCCACTCCTTCTATCCAGCCGGCCTCGGAATCGCCTCCTTCTTCTCCTGGGAGCCCATGATCACCTTCCCCTTCGCCGTGCTCGGGTTCAATAAATGCCAGCACCAGCGATACAAATGCTGCAACCTGTGAAACGATAGTCAAAGAGTTATTGCATTCGCACATAGGAACAGGCAAATACAAATGTGTTTAAAGATCGGATGAAGAACGCACGTACAGATTAAGAACATGCCAGCTATGACAACCAACCCGAATTTCGTGAAAATATGTAAACGTTTAGAATAAGTGACCATTGGCGCTGCACATTTAAAGATTTCACACACGCCTATATTAAAAGAGATGATTAATAAAGATGAATAGTAATGATGACTGGTAGCGATTAGTGATACTTACTTGCAAAATAATTAGCGTCATGTCTTGTAAAGCTTCCCATACTAACTGTAAGAATGTCTTAGGCGGTTTTGGTGGAATCGAATTAGCTCCGTAGAAATTTCTACGCCCTTCAAGGTCCCGCTCATCGCCAGTGAGACCGTCCGTCGGTGATGTGTGCAGTTTCCTGAAGACACACATCGTTAGCAAAGGAGAGTTAGTCTCAAGCATTACCACAAGGCTGTCGGTGCTACCAAAAACCAAAGAAAAAGCATTAGATTTGCAGTAGCAACATGAACAAATAGCATGAAGGTAGTTGAACAAGATATTACTGAAGTCCGACAGGCGAGGTAATCATATAAATGACAGATACGCACAGTCACTGTGGAACGATTAGAACCAACTAAGAACGGCTTGCTAACTGAGAAAGGTTACGATAGAGTGTACACATCGTTGGACAACAAACCACCTCGCCCTCTTTCCATAACTATCCCAACATCATGGATACTCTTTGATGTTTATCATATTGACGCCTCCATATGCACGAACTCCGAAAAATCTACTTCAAACAAAAAACAGTACTGACAGTAATTATCAACATTTATGTTTGTTTATAAAAGTTTTGAGGAATAGTGCGATTTTGCGCCACTAAGCAACACACTTCAGTGGAATGATCAAGGGCGCTTTAATGTGAGACACCACTATAAAAGTGAGACTTCACCACGCACTCCTAGATAACATGTTGATATAAACAAGGATGAAAAAAATCTTATTTTCAAAGCTATCGCATATTGCTCGTTCAAATGAAAGTCTTGGCTAGGTTTTAATCATAGATGCACTTTCAGATATTAAACTTAACCGTGATACTTTGACTATGAGACATCTATGATTTATAGCGGTACGTGTGTATTTACTTAGTAAACTATATTAATAAAGTCTAGTTACTCACTTGCACAGTTCCTGGACACCTCCGTAGTCGTCCCGTATCCGTTGAATAGCTTCTGCTCCGCGAGTCTCCATCAATTCACGGAGCTGCTGCACCGATACCGTAAACGAAGCCATTTTTACGGTTTGTCGTCGCCCCTTTTCTTGACGCAATAAAATGTGATTTTTTCAACAATTAATGAATGGTTGTTACGTCGCTGTATTGTCGTTGCTCTCGTGCTTATTATAAGTTTCTTATCATAATATCACCCTGCAATGGTGGATACGAAAGATCGGTCCTAACAGTTGTTCGCTCGTTGCCAGTTACCAGTGGCGGAGGACAGCGTTACTAAAACTGAAGGGCTTAATTGGTGATGGACGTTTCTTGTTGTTGTCGTCGCCGTCCTCAGTTTGTTACTACTTCCGTTTGTCTCTCATCAAAATCTAAACTCGCACATAAGCTCAGCTTTGCGTTCACGCTTAACACGTACACCACAGGCAAACAGTCAGCCAAACAACAGTCAAATAGACTCTTCAATCCCTTCACTTAGACTCTTCGGTCACGCACAGACGACAGAGAAATACAAAGTTAGACAATTGATCAACAGTGAATTATCGGTCGGCAGAAACCTAGCCGATCAATGAAATGTTATCGAGTAAAAGATCGATGAACAATCATCAACAATCCAGCAGCACGTGACACCACTCGATCATTGGTGGATGATGCCTTTTTTCTTAATCGGTGATTAACGATTAAGTAAAAGCTGTTGAAGATGTTTTCTATAGTTCCTGCAATTGCCGTACACTGCTCGAGCCTCGACTCTATTTCTACAGCCGGCCGTTGTCTTATTTTCAATTAGCTTGGACTTGGACTTGGACTTGGTCTTGTTGTTGTCGCTGCTGCCGCCGTCGTTGTTCCGTATTTTAATAAGACGGGCAACGGCAGACTTAGGACGTGATTACTTTCAGTAAACTACCCACAAGGCGCCAGATCATCAATCATTCAATCAATCAGCCAATCAGTCAGTCAGGCATCAAGCAGAGTCAATCAGCCAACCAGCCAGGCTTCTGCGTTCCGTCCTCGTTAAACAGTCGTCGAACACCGGCGAAAGTGTCTTGAATGAGAATATTAATGGATGTTGTAGTGGGGTTCATCCGATATTGAGTTTTTTTTCGCTGCAGGGCTATCTAGTCGTAGTAACAATGGACACTACTGTAGCAATCTCCGTGTTAACCGTGTGGTTTGAATCTTTTGCTGTTACTCTTATGTAGGGTCAAGTCGCTCACTCCGTTGTTGGCACGCCACCTCCTCTCACGGTGATTTTCGTGCTCAGTTCTTAAGAGTAGCTTGACTACTAAGTAACATATGGTTGTGTTTTTTTGATTTACTGTTGCTGCTGCTTATGTAAGGGATTGTTCTTGTTATCTTTGTTGTTGTTTTTGTCAGTAGTGCTGCTGCTGTTGATGTTGTTCTTGGTATTGTTGTTGTTGTTCTTGTCGTCGTCGTCGTCGTTGCTCTTATCAACAGGTGTTCTATGAGTCGCTGGCCCGGGATGCTGCTGGGCCTGCCCAGGACCTATGAGGCCTGGCGGCAGTTGGTTAGTGGCTCGCCAGATGGCCTGCGGATGTGCTGCTGCTTAGCAAACCCTCCCCACACTGGACAATGTCCCTCACTGCGACCTCGTCGACTGCGACCACCTCTGCTCCGCGACAGCAGTACAACTGCAGCTGTAACCAAGAGGGACAAGCAACGACAACAACAACAACAACAACAACAAGAAAACAAGTGGCAACAATGGATTGGCGGCGACGGCAGTTTTGGTGTTGTCATTGATGATTGTGGTGGCGGTGGCAGGCCCCAAGCACCACGACGGTCGCCGAATCCCACAAAATCACCAGCGTAAGGGTAAGATAGAGCACACCGCAAAACAAGCAGAGACACATGAAAAACCCGATAAAAGAGCACATATGTTAGTTTATTGACCCTAGTAGTCGTTTTGATTGGTTTTATATATATATATATAATATTTATATATATAAATTCATATAAAATATGTAAAATTATATATATAAAATTTTATGTAAAAAATAATCAATGCACTAGCAGCGATGAGCGTTATCTTCAACCCAGTCAACATTACCAAAAAGTACACTAACGTACAAAACTATTATCAAACAAAGCTAACGAAATATTTACATAATATCTTGGTAGTTCAAAAGAGGTATATGATTTCGTTCCCCAAAGTCAGTGTATAGAAAGGAATTGCCCATGTAGCCTCGCATATACTTTCAAATTAACGCTGTAGCTGAGGCATGGTGTTTGTTAACCTTCATAAATTAAAGCTTTTTTCATCCTCCAGAGTTTAAAAGCTTTCATCAATCAGAGAAAAATCAAATCAAAAAGGTAACGAAAGTTAAGTGATCATTCCAATAACTGAGCAGATTAAAAAAAGTATGCATAAAGTCAACAGCAATAATCGAAGAGGCAGACCCAATTTAGGCTCAAGCCTTAACTACGGAAAAAATAGCTACTTCATCCAGCGCCAAACCAATAAGAGACACTTACCACATGAATTAATGTACAATAATACCACAATCGTAATGGTTGATAATAGGAAGAAATTACGACGCTAAGAGTTAACGTAGTAGTCAGAGAAAGTTAGAATTAATTTCTGTAATAAGAAACCAAGCAAAAACAGAACATAAAAGCCAAAGTTAAACTCAAATAGAACAAATTATAGGGAAAAATTAACCAAAGAACAACACTATTATATATAGTAACTATAAGAATGGTATCTATGTATATATGTTACGTTATGTTGGCTGAGCATCTATTAACAGAACTTACGTTGCACAGTTCATACTACTCAGTGCGTTCGCAATAGCTGAAGGCGTTGCCGTGCGTTCTCTAATGTTTAAATATAGTTAAATACCAATGTATTTAGGGTTACATTTCTGTGGAGAAAGCCAAGCTGGTGCTAACGCAATATTTTAAGGAAGCAATATTTCGTCACAAAGTACCTATCTCATAAGTCAGTTCCAGCTGGAAACATTGTAAGTTGGCTAATAACCACCGAACGAGCCTATACGAAACACTTACCTGTAGCTCGCGATTGGTGAAGACATTCAGCATCGTGACCAAGCTAGATGCTGCAAAGAAACCACCAGCCAATGTTAGAATTTTAAATGTTACATCTCTGCGTTCATTACATCATACGTAAAGCTAGATCTTCTATCTGATATTAGAAAGCATTCGAGACCTTCCATTGAGAAATAACTGATCTACACTTGTACACGCGTAGACATAGATTTCTCGGCCTTTAAAATAGTAAAAAAATACCTCCTTGGAAGGATATGTGAGAAGACGGAATTAGTTTTACTTAGAGACCATCCTGAGCTGGCCGCTCAAACAGGTTTTCTATTCAAACAAATATTCTAAACAGATGTACTATTGAATATCATTGGCAAACAGGCCCATGACGTATTTGTCGAGAACGCCGGTATTCGCGCTGAACAGCTGCGTTGCAAGCTGAACCGAACATTATTAGCAGCCAAAACATGGCCTAGCTCGTAAAGGAGGCATTTTTACGTCAATCGCGCTAAGTTCTCCATGAGTGTCACTGCTGCTGCTATATTGACCACCCGAGAATAATCTCAGACTGCTCTAATGCCTATCATGCAGGCACAATTTATAGACAAGAATCAAAACGAGTATGGGTTTACTCAGTAATGCTTGTTTATGACTAAAACGTTGTTGCTTTTTTGACATCTTCTTTTCAAATACAACCCTGTGTAGTAGTTGTTAGATAGACGAGTAAAGTACGTCAAAAAAAAAATGACAGTACCAGGAAATGTTATTTAAATAGGACACTCTCGCCAAATGAACGACCTGTTTTATGTTTCTAGCAACAATTCGTACCTCAGTTTCAACGATCGTTACGTGAAGCCTACGGTTTCCAACGTTTGAGTTCTGGAATTGACATTCCTAGAAGTACTATAGATTGTCGATCAAATAGCAGCTAGTAGCTAGCAACATTAGGATACTGACGCTGCTATCTCAGTGGACAATTCTCTAATTGATACAATGATATAGGTATATGAATCATTTCAATGCGTTTATTAAAAATAAAATACTGGCTGGCCTATAGCACCGCTGAACAGCGTGCTTTGTTTACTCGAAGCATTTAGAAAGATGTTTAGCAGTTTGCTTCCTAAAAAAATCCACAGCTTACATTGAACGCTAACCTGTTTCGTAGATATATAATCATCGGAATTGATAAAATCACAGGCCATATAAATAGGGTGCGATTATATCTTTTAGGAATCTGATCCAAGCAATCATAGAAATGAACCCAAACGCAACTAACTGTTCCTGGAGCACACCGAACCGATGCTAAACCGTGAATTACACGAAAATAATCACTTTTAAACCGTAAAATAAAGCGCATCCATGTGAAATATACAGTAGGTGAAATATGGCTGGCTGAGTAAGCAATGTAACGAGTGCACGTTGGACAGCGTAACCTGATTTCCTATTTACATCTTTTCTAAGAATTGACCCATTTAAGCACGTACTTGTCTGTTGAGAGCTGAATACAATTACGTAAATGTGAGAGACGGCCGGAAACATTCGTGTTATACAGCTCCATGGAGGCTATGTCCCATAAGGAACGGCACGTATTCGTGATAGGCACTTCGATTTTTCCTTACTTGATGCAAATGTCATTCTTTTTGCACTTGAATGTACTTCTTCATTCTACATTCAAGAATATGTCTGCATTGAGTATTAATAGGTGTGGGTACTAATGCTCGGTAACTCAGCAAGTAAACATAGAACTTCAAATCATCAAGAGGAACTTCCTTTTAACCACATGAGTGTTCTAAAACATCTTTTAGAATCTAATAATATTCTATATAGTCAGTTTGTTGAACGACTCACAGCGAACACAGATATTGCAGTAATCGCATTCAATTAATGAATAAATCGTTCCGCGTCCTACCTAATGCATAATGTGAAGAGCCAATCTAACATTCGTATCTTTTTGCTTTATGCTTGTTAGCTTCTCGATCAAAGGCTAACAGCATTGCAGCGGCGGAATCGTGCAACAGGGGAAATCTTATGCTGTGTCACGTATAGCCATCCACGCGAACAGTTGACCCAAGCTCTGTAGGATATCACACGAGTAGATTGTACGCGTGATCGAGTTTTTCGTATCGTATTACGAAAGCATCGGTTCGCTAAATTAAGATTTCTTGAGAGTTTCTAACTCTTAATACATTTTACCTGCTCTACGACGGACGTACTTATACACAAAAATAAGTGGTTTGTTGTTCCAAGGCATTTCACATTGAACTTGATATTCCTGCTAGAATTTTTCACACCAAATTAGGATCAACAATATCTTCTCGTCAATGCCATATGGACACAATTACAGATCACGAATCAACTTCTCTATGGTAGATACTTCAGCATTTTTCGTATTAACTGTGAACATCTGTCTTTGCATATTAAACACTAGGCCGTGATGACTCCATGTGAGATTAAAAGCCATATGGGCATTTGCCGCGCGCAGTGCGTTCGTTTGTGTCAAAACACTCCGCCCTTTCCCCTCACTGCCGCCCTTCATTATTTCGAACGGAGCGCGCGAGCATCTAAGTTCACAGGCCACCTATAATTCACTCCTTCCTGTTCGAAAAAAAGGATTGCCGCGCTTTTATTATGCAAAGTGATTGGCTTGGCTGCTTGCAAGGAAAAGATATATACAAGCAAAGGTACTCACAGGGGTGATCGTTGAACAAGGTGAGATGGTGGTACGTGGCTCGAGGCTGTAAGGATCGCTGCATGCGGGACACCTGCAAGTAGAAGAAAACACATCAAAGTAATACTAGGATATCGTGTTATAGGATAGGAATTTCGTAGATCAAAGCCTAGCGCAACATACAAAATATGACTCGAACTCATTACTGATCTCTTAAATTCAGTGGTTAAAATAAAATAACACCATTTCGTCTATCACATCGCTTGCGTTTTTATTCCTCACTACGTGTTTTGACGGCAGATCAGAGCACCAGTAGTCTACCGGCCATTTTTAAACCCTATTCATTACCCGAACCAGTCCTTTTCTCTAGGCGACTATTTTGCATTCATATATTGCGATCATTTCACATTTTCGTTCCCCTTGGCTGTCTTTCGAGCCATAGTCATACATACTTCCATGTGGAAATCAGACGCGGGATCAGTCGTACGCCTCTGGCAGATAAATTGCCACGAGTGCAGAGGAAGTAGGTGAAAGGAGCTGAATGATTCATACCGGCCGACCAGCACCGATCACCAGAACAATATGGCCAAGAAAAACAGTGAGAAGCGGCCGTGTTACTTCAGTAATCTACTTCCTTTTCTCCCCTAAAAGATTTCTAATTCTTAGCCATCCGCGTTTTCTCGCTCGCTTCGATTGTTGGTCAGCTGTCAACAGTGTAGTGAGATGTATATGAATATACACATCTAGCTAGACAATCTATGAAAAAGGCCATTGATTTTAGGTTCGAAAACGCGGACCCGAGCATGCACTCGACTTAGCTACCTGACCGATGACCGATCAGCCGAGCTGCGACAATAACTCCAATCAACGCTAAACGGTCATCATTGAGGCGTCGTCTGTTGTTCACCTTTGCGCTTGTGTATATACATCGAACTCGATCGGTCGTGTTAATGCCGCTAAGGTTTTTCTACCGCGCTGTTCATCGTTGCAGCCGCTGAATGTTCGTCTCTGGTAAACGACAGACAGAGAATGTTTATTATTTAGATTCTTCGATAGAAAGAAATAGAAACGAACGATACCAGCGCTCATCATCGGCACGGTGACGTCCGGCTAACAGTAGCGATTCATCATCATCATCATCATCATCATCATCACAGTAAAACCGCATTCGATCTACGTGACGCACTCGCTGATGGACTCCGCCGTTTACGTGACATAGTGTAGTATAGTCGTATAGTAGTACAAGTAACAACAACAACAACGTATGGCATAGCTTTAAGTAGCGTCTTCACAACAAAGGCTATGGTCTGACAATACCCGAGTGGCATGCCAACATGGATTGCCAAAACATGCGGGTACTAAGCACACACACACACACACACGATGGCGCAACTCGTTATAGTCGGTTCATTACAGAGTCACGCTTTTTTGAATGAGAATTCCGTCATGGAACAAATTTAAGATAAGCACCTTACCAGCTTGCTTGATCTCCATATCCTTCCGGTGCTAAGGAGATGATTAAGCTAGCCGATGCTATACCACTAGACGAAAGCGTCATTGTTGTCGCCACTGTTGCCGCCATCGAACGACGCGATGACAACCATGTACATCGTAAATTTTTATACACATATACACAGCAAGAATCGGTGGGTCAGTGCGGGCACTTCTGTCGATAGTGGTGATCATGACGCTAATGATGATGATGATGATGATGATGATGACGACGTTGGCCGTCAGTGGAGATGATGGCTGACGATGACGGTGGCAGCGCCGACACAAATGCGACGTATTTGGTGAACTTCTCGGCGGCGGCGGCGGCAGTACCAATCGCTAAGTGACAGGAACGAAGAGTTAAAAGCAAGAAGCCACGGTCACGGAGACGGGCATCGCGGTCAACGACGCTACGTGTTACCAATGGCATTGACACATTAATCATAGAACCACGTCATCACCGTCGCCGCCGCCGCCGCCGCCGCCATGTTCAACAATTCAATTTGTATAAAGGCAAGAGGTACAGAGGCAGGACGATTGTCACAGCAACTGCTTAGTCGCCCTATTTATCAAGAGTTCGATTATTGCGGCTTAAGGTGAAGATTTGGTTTTTACGAAAACAGACTGCATATCTAATCTCAATAGCAAAATCTGAAGGAGTAAAATGATACGTATTCACTAGTTGCTTTTTTTTTTTTCTAAGAAAATTATTTTGCGTTACACGTTTCGCCAGGTGCTAATACCTCAAATGGGTTTGAGGTGCAATTAAGATTTGTACGATATTGCAAAGTTTGAAAAAAATAGCGAACGCTCTCTAGAGTATGACGACACAATTTACCACCTTCCCTTCTCAGTGATCTTTAGGCGCCGATCAAGACCGTAAATGAACAACACGTCACCGCTCTGTGACGTGCTTTTTTCGCAACAAACTCATTATTATATGTCAGTTGTTTCAGCGCGCCTTTTGTGGAACACAGGAGCCTCTAGTATCGCAAAATCGGCTCGTTACACTTCAACATATTGCAACACATACGTGTGTAAGAGAATTAATTAAAGAAATCTACAATTTTAAAGTATGCTCATAATGTATGACGTTACTGTTTGTTTTTTTTTCGTCGCTTCAGGAGTTTATCATCAACTTAGCTGTCCCCGTTTGGCTTGTGTTAGTATCGATTTTTCAACACCACCACGTTTTTAGTTGTAATGTCGTTCTCTATAATGCAGCTTCTTTTTCTCAGTGAGAACGTGATAAGGAACACTGAAAAATGAAGCTCCACAGGTTTTCTGGCCTATACGCCTCAGCGAAGCCTAATTCTCAGCATTCTCTCGTACCATGGTCGCTAAAAGGATCGAGCACTGTCCCAGTGTTAGGTGAGCAGGCTTCCATAAACGAATCGGCGGTAAAATAACAAGGTGACGAAATAATCATACTGAATAATTTATACTGGCACATTGACGACATATGATAATATTATATAGCGACGAGCCAGTTGCGCGGTAAATGCAAAATTGTTCGAAATAAAGCGATACGCTTAAAGGCATTTTGCTCCTATCTTTTGCATATGGAGTGTTACAATTAGTTATTTAAACCCTGCTAGTTCTTCACCGATTTTGGCTGATACAACCGAAAAGATTGACAGAATTCTCTATCAAAGTCCAGAATTTTTCTTATGAGTTGTTTTTAAGACTGTATCTCAGCAACGACAGATAGTTTAACGACAGATACTTTTCTTGGATGTGCTAAAAATGTCATTTTTGTCAGTCATGTTTATTCAATATAACTACTCTTCATCACAATCCGTCTTCAATTCGGAGCCTGAGCCACCTGCTAGTAACTAAATATTTATTATTTAAACCTCAAATAACTTTATAAATATAACAGTGCGTCGGTCAAATATATCGTACAAAAAAAAAAAATACAGAAATGAAATTTTGGACTGATAACAGGTCAAAGATCCGAAAAATGCACAAGCTCAGAATGGCCAAAAAGACTAATAAGTGCAAAAAGGCCAAATCGGTTATCCGTTGACACTTTCCTTGATGTCCCAAATGGCAGGTAATATTCTCCTACCTAAAGCTGCCTTTAATCTCCGTATCAAAAATAGATTTTTGGGTTTATTTGATAATTTCGTTAGCTTTTTGAGTTCAATACTCGAAGCTCTCTAGATCTGCTGCGTGGAAGTCTACCTCAGATTTTTCAGAAGCCGCCTATATATAACGTCACCCGAACAGACGTCTAGACGAAACGTAAGACGTCTGTTCGGGTAAAAAAGAAGGTTTTTAATCTAGTTGGCGTTTCGCCTGGCGCAAAAGGACAGGAAGATAGCTGGTCCTTGTTTAAACTGCGGAAATAGCATACTATTTCCCGCCATGATGAAATTGTTGTTTTGTTTTAGAAAGAACTGATTTTCATCTGTTGTAAAGAATAATGGATAAATGGGTTCCCAGTCAGACAGGTCACTATGTGTATGCACATGGATACTAAGATGTTAGTGTTATCTCCACGACTTGACCTTGTATATTACGTTTGACAGCGTCAACATCAAATGAGGTCAGAGGACAGCACCTCAAAAAATCAGTACAAGTAGACATGCTATATGAACGAACTCATGTCATCTGCTATATATTGGCCAGTGGGATGAACGAAATTCTACAATTAACAGCTCTATACAATGTTCATACATGCCTCTTATCTCCGATTTTAGATCAACTAGCGTCCCAGTTTGGAGACTGCTTTTAAAATGTGGCCAAGCAACGATTTCTGTAATAAGCCGAAACAACGCGCGACCGTCGCGGACCGGTCCTGTCCGTTTTTGTCTCAACGAACAACATATTATATAATAGTTTAGAATTTTAGCCAGGTCAACTCACTCGGCGGCATAATTTCAGTGCATGCCCTATACCATAAATATATCGTCATGTGAATTTTGACTACGGCATGAACATGCCTATGACGTAATCGATATTTGCTCCGCTATAGCGTGATTATTGTGATGTTGCTTCTTGCTATGATTTAAGAGTGAGCTAGTGCGTTACCTTGTCTCTATCGTCAGTCATCAGCTGAACCGAACATAAATAAGGCATACGCAAAGGACGATTAGATATACTAGTGTGATACAAATGGCGTAGCTTTTTGTGTACAATACAGACTGAACGTAATCAACTTAATATGCTTTAAACTAAAGGGATACAAATAGGTATGCAGTTATCTCAAAGGAACTGTAGTTACGTGGCAATGTTCGTTCAGGTTTTAGTTACTAATGAGGCATTTAATGAGTCCTCTGAGGAATAGCTTTATTTTACACTAAGTCGATCAAATACATTTAGATTATACTGCAGTAAACCTCAAAATGTTCATCAAAATGCAGTGAAGCTTTTTTGGGATATTTCTTCACTATGGTCCAACTCATAGTCGAGCGAGCCATATGGTTTTAAAGGACAATGTTAAGCACAATCCCTCCAATATTGTCACCATCAATGAGAATAATTGGAACAGTATGAGTAGAATGTCGTTAGCAGTGAATGCGTAGCTGAGTAACGATATCACAGGCTAGAAGGTGCGATAACGAGCCACTCACGTACAAAATGATTCCCTGTACTTGTATAACAATTTGTAATGAAAAAAAACTCAAACTTCAACTTCTGACTCATACCTTTCAGGTCTGTCAATAGCCGGTATAGGGTACGCTTTAGTAACACACGTATTACAAGCTCTAGCCGGCGTTTCGCATCTGCGGTGGTCAGCCTTAAGCGCGTCGCTCGCCATTCAGTCGATGTTTATACATCGGCTCTTTTTGCTCAATCTCTCTTCCTCTCTCACACTGGACGATCCCTTTTTGATCCTCTACTAGATGCTAGAAGTTGATGTATATATATACATATATTCATTCGTGGCAGTTATAAATCGCAAATGCCGCCGCGGCATTTGCAGCCGAGCGTGTGCGCTGGCGCCTTTTTTCAAAATAGCAGATGGCGACAGAAGGTTCATTCCGGAGCGACTCAGACGCTATACCAGACTCACGGCCAGCGGGTTATCTTTGATATTGCGAGAGTCCTCTTTCACTTGATTCTCTTTGCGGGGAAGTAGGAAGCTGGCTGCTGCCGGAATAGCTGAAAGTTGGGATTCACACATTTTTTTCTTTCTACCTTCGCTTACTCGCGAGGTTTCTTGTGAGTCGTTCCCTATTCTCGTCTCCACTAATAGCGGATATGTCCACCGTCCATCTACGACAAGCAATATGAACAGTGTTTCACAATGGGAGCCTCCTAAGGCCAACCTTCTACGTTATTCTACTTTACCAGTCAATAGGAAGGGATATCAGTTATTCCCACTAAGGAGATTCTCAAGGTCGCAGACAGGGGGCGCTAATGGCGTTCTGCAGCAAGAGAAAACGAAGGAACCTCGGAGACCCTGGCATCTATCTTTTAACGGAGAACCGACCTCGCAGAGGCTTATCGATTACGCCGAGGGATGAGGATGGCTCTGACGGCTAAACTCAATAACGTTAGCCTGTAGCCTCGTGCAGCTCAAAAAAAGTCAATGCCAACAGTCTAGCGAACCAACGACGAGAGAGCGAGACGGCGAAACAGCGGCCAGCCAGAGCTTTAACCGCTTACCCATCTACCTTTGTATTCTCCCAACAGTGCACTCCCTAACCCTCAACAAAGAAATTTAGGATGAGACTAGCGCGAAACCAAATACATAAGAATCGTTTTAACATCGCTAGAGCTAGGAACTTGCCGCATGTAGTTCGTTAAAACCTAGCGTTGGGATTATTGCACGCAACACGTGGCACAAATTTCATAGCTATATGTAATATACGTACATATTATGTTGGAGCACAAGGGGCGACTTCTCTTATTTACTATTGGGTCTCTTTTTCTAATTATTTCCTGCTGCGTTTTGCAGGCTTTTGTTGGGAGGCTGTTTCGTTACTTTACCAGCTCGCCCCGTCTGTGTCATCGTTTTGTCACACGATCACTCCCTAAGCGTAGCCCCCAAAGTTGGGCATGTCGAGTGAGTACAAACAACATTTTTAACACCTGCGTTATTTCACATGTTTTTTCCAAGACTAAAGTTGTGAAGAAACTTTTGATAATTATTCCGTGTGCAGTGAGAGCTCTGTGGCTGAAAGAGAAGCTTATATAGTAACTATTTTCTTTCGTAAGCGCTTAGGGCGATTTTTGACAAGTTAGTCGAGCGTAATGTGCTGCTTAAACTAAAGGTGCCATTTTTTGAACTGAGCAAACAACTTCTAAGTAGTACTCTTAGCCATAAAGCCTCTGTCGTACGAATTGCCCGCCGCTGACCCAGCTTCATTCGGTAGCCCTTTAATCTTCATAAGAGATAAATAGAAAAAGCCAGAAAAATCAATATAATTGGCCTGTAGAGCAAAAAACAGCTTTTTAATGATACATATCATTCATCAGGGAATGAAAAGGGAATAACAATAATAAAAGGAAGCAGCAAATACAGAGATTACTTAAGCTACTTAATCTAATGTATAGAGCTACGAGCGCATTTATTTTAAGAAATAATGCTCCATGGTGACTCCTATGGGCATGATTCGGTGTGGCCATGATAACAGACGAATTACATTGACGGATTCTCGCCCTCTTACAGTCACATTTTCTAGTACGGACGTTGCACCGTGACCAGCCCCGGCTGCTGGAATCGGAAAACTTGAGCGTACATGTGTTTCGATTACGATACCGAAAAAAAATGTGTCGCGTTGTCGTGGGACTACACATGTATCATCAACTGCGTCGCATGTTGCTACAAAATATATTAGTTGAAAATCGCACCTGGTTATGGGCAAGATCGCTGTAGAAAAACGCTGGACATATGTTTTGAGCTTACATCAACAGCTCACACTACCTGCTTGGGGTACCGCTAGTGCGTTGCAAGAAAGTTATAGCAAGCCCACCAGATGGCGGACGTGAACTGCGAATCGAGCGCGTCGAGTGATCGTTCGACGTAACTAGGGATCTCACCCTTGCCCTAGGCTAGAATCGCATCGTCCTTTACAATCTTTGTCGTTCTGTCTCGAGCGTCTATATAATGAAGGCTTCCGTTGCCAGCATAAGCCATGATAACGATACCATTCGATGACGCCGTCTTTCTTTCCGGGGGCACCAATCTTGCCTAAGCAGGGTATCACGCCTAACTGCTTGCAACCGCGCGAAGCTATGTTACGTAGCGTAGTCGCGGTGGAACGATTGAAGCGCCTGTCTAGTAATTGCCTGCCTTGCTTTTTCTCTGAGCGGAAAAGGAGACCCGGTTGGCCGCTATGGACTACGCATTTCGTTTCTAAGTCATGTTGAGCAGACTCTTCGCAATGATAACCTACTTCATTTTGCACTATAGCATCCATCGTACTCGGAAAGGCAGCTTCACGGTTGCTTGTATCCGAGCGCAGTATATATCTGCATCGCAACTGGACTCTTTTAGAACTATGTAATAGTTTTTGGTTGTGCAGAGGCCAATCATATTGTCTTACGCCATTCGCAGCACCGTGTAGCTCACATAATTGTCAATACTGCCCAATCTTCTGCCTTGGCGTACGAGACACTACCTGTACCAGGATCGCTAACTTTGGCCCTTCTAACAAGCCTTGGAGATAAACTACGGGATAGTTGTTTGATGGTTTTGGAAGGACAATGGCTCTTTTGCATCGTACAATCGCTTTGCTGGCTAGAATCGCTGCTAACCCCCCGGTTGCATTGACGATCACATTTTATAACTGAGAAATTAAAGAAGCTTTACCAAAAACTATGGTATAGGCGAAAAACACCCACACCATGCGTATGGAACTCAGCGTTTTTTCTCAAATTTCACAGCGTATATAGTCGGCTGTCAGCAGACTTTAAAGGTCATTGTAGAAAACTGCTATAAAGTGCTTCTAAGAAATGCAATAACAGATCTGATTGACAAAAGCACGCCTACTGGTTCGTACGCAGATACACACATTAAGCACTTAACGCTAAAAAGTGCTCCCTAGTTGTTGTACTATCGCTTTTTAGTCACATTAGATTTTCCACTAGTAAGAAAAAAAAACATGTGTATTTTTGCATTACATATAGTTGATGTTGGGGAACAGCCTCATGTTGTGGTGTTGCATTCGCTTATCATCCGTGCCGTTGACGCTTGCCAGTGGATGCCCTACAATCGTCACCGAATCGAGTGGGAACGTCGACCATCGAGGTAACGATTTAGGCAATAAGAAGGAACGTGGGGTCGGCTAGTTACATGATGCGCTAATATTGGGCCCGTCAACTCAGTGTCCTCCCGTCAGCCAAAAAAAAAGCTGTAAATGGGAAAGGCTTTAGCTAGCTTAGTGCGAAGACTAAGCGGTAGTGGCGATCTAATATAAATAACATACATGGTCGTCGCAGGTGGCGTGTTTGCGACTTTTCGCAGTCAGGTTTGAGTACCGCTTCTCTAGCCGGGCCATTGATTAAGCCACTGGCGCAGACAGCAGGCTATAGCCGCCAAGAGCAAACAGTAACGCTCGCGCTAAGATGCCAAAGCCTTCAGCGAAATTCTACCACCCATCAGTTCAACATAGCGCTACAGATGTAGAGGAACTATGGCGACCTACGTATTGTTTGCTAGGTAGTCAGACGCAGTACTACATCGTGCTAGATATAGCCAAAAAGACAACCTTGGTGAAATATTCCACGCAACTTGAAGCTAGCGTCAAGATCAATGCAGCCGGTATAAGCGTAAACGGACCTAGTGTTAGTTCTGTCTTGCGTCGGCAAAGGCGACGGTCTGTCAGTTAACGCGTGGCCTACCTAGCTATTTACGTGCATTAGTATGTTCTCTAGCCCGTCCCTTACGCTTATTCGTCCACACATTGTCGACATAGGACTACTCTCGTGGAATGGCAGATTGCAAGAGGCTAAGGCAGCCTGTACAAGGGGGGCGAACTAAAAAACGAACGATGGGGGAGCGAAGAAGACTGAGGCTGGATTACAGGAGATAGAACACAATGCGCGCCGACGCCTATGACAGTGGTTGAGGCAGTACAGTTATGCTTAGCTTAATGAGCTCTGTCTATCTCTGGCTGGTATTTTCCATGCTCGGCTGTAACCTGCTGTTTATTACGGATCTAGCTCACTCTGAGGTATTAGGATCGTCGGTCGTGTTGTACAGGTGGTTTACCAAGATACAAGGCGAAGGTGGGGCAAATGGGAAGCTTGGTCTTGTGGTGCGTGCTTGCTCTCCTTTGCGCGAGGAATGAGAGGGCAGTCACGCTTTGGTTCGGTAAGGACCCCGTGCCCCGTGTGTGAGAAGAGACGAAAATGTAGTCAGGGGTAGGCACCCCTTTCTATCGTATGCTGGCAGCGTCTGCTCGTTTCGTAGGTCTCCTGTTGCCTCTTTGCTAACAGTTCTCGAACTTGTACCCCAAGTCAGCTTGTCTGTGCCTACTACTAATGCATAATTATTGTATCGTACTCGCATAGCCAAACGGCGGGGAAAGGGGACAATGGACAACATAGACAATACAAAGTGCCCTATCCACGTTCTATAGGTCAAAGTTTATATATATATTAGCGTTGGTTGGATTTTCTAGTCCGTAGGTAACGTTCAAAGCCTTCAAGTGATCATCTTCTTAGTTTGACAGAATATTTTCCTAAAATCTAAACCAGTAGGATGTTTAATCGAACGTTTTTAAGTACTGGAAATGAATATAGAATAAAATTTGCGTCGATTTTCTCTGGAAAACCTCGGCAAATGAAGCACGCTATCTATGTGAGAAAATCAGAAATGTATTACACATTGGTAACGGATGCAAAGTACTACCGTGATCATGATCGTGCAATTTAATAGTGGCATTTTCGCTAATATGCGCTGCTAAGACCGAACCGGATGGCAAAGATAGTATATACATACACTTTTTTTAGGGTTGTGTGTCTGCAAAGCTGTAAAGCTAGGGTACCCCATTTTTTTGCTGTTTGTTTTTTGACCACAAGTTGTTCTCGTGAGCAAAAAATGCTGTCATTTTCTATGCGGAAAGAGTGTGGGGACGGGTCGCTTCAATGTGATCAGACGAGTCGGGCTGTTCCTATAGCTAAATTTAGGTTTACAGCTCGAAGTAACGGCCAGAGAGAGAGAGAGAGAGAGAGAGAGAGAGAGAGAGAGAGAGAAACAAAAGGTAGCAAACACATTTTGTTTTTATTAACCGTGATGGCGTTCAAAGACGCAGCGCTACCTAACTACGACGTCGTTGTTGAACAGCATTGTTACGATAGATACGAGCATTTTCACACACGTTTTAATATGCTGCAGTGATGAAATTTCGCTAGTTAATCAGTGTGCAGTTCTTGTTGTTGCAGCAACAGGTACAAAGGTGCTCACGAACAAGATAACGCACACCGCGTTAAGTGAACTATCCAACATCAGCCTGTTTGATTATGGTCATTGTTACTAATATGGCAATAATAAAGTGCACTTTTGATTTTAGCCTTGTTTTGGTGTTTTCTCTTGGTAGTAATTTCTTTGTGGTGGTTTGGGGAAGTTGCCGCTGCTGAACTAGGTTACGTTTTTGGGGTACGTGATTGTGAAAAATGCGTGGTTTGTGTTTGTTGGAGAGTATGTAGCCACATGGGGGTGATTGCATATAATCACACAGAGATACACAAATCAATCAAGACCGTGAGGAGAGTCCGCTAGGCAAATCCTAGTATGTGTGTTTTGCTGTGCGACAGGGTGATAAGACACGGCCATGCAAACGCGATGATGTATATTCGTAGACATAATAGATTATTAACTGAGCTTGGGAAAAGAACTGCTTGTTCATTGTATCAACAGCAGTAGCAGGATCCGTGTTGTCTTCGTCCTATCTCGTAAGACAGTGAGATCGTCACTCCTCTCTGGAATGGTGTCGACATCGTTGTCTGACTGTCAAATGAGCAAACGTTTCGCTTCACGACAGAGTTATAGTAACGATTGTTAGGTGTTACAGATAACGGCCTAACACTCCTGTAGGATTCTACCACTTGTAAAAAGTAGACACAATGCGGAGGAGCGATGAAACCGTCTTCGTGAGAATTGCCATTATCGACAGCATCCTTCACGTGACATTAGGAAATACGGGAAGTGTTCGGCCTTCATATTCAATGCGATAATAGTTTACATCTTTATAAATCTACCACTAACTCTGCTCCAATTCACTTTACCCCATCATCCACCCCCTGGCGAGCCATGTAACTGAAAAAGCGCAATGGTTCCCGTGGCTTGCTACTTATGGCCACAAGCTACAGAAATAGCTGATTCCAATATCGACAGTCAGTACGTGTAACTATTGGTAGAACAAATAAGCCTAGTTGGAGCCAGTACGCCCCGTTTCGCTACTGAATTTAGAAGGTCCCAGCTAAGAAGACAGTTCATTGTCATCGTTTTCCTTGAAATATTTCGCGCTTACTCCCACAGTATAGGCCGTTGTATGGAGTGAACATCCTCGGCTAGACTGAGAGAAACGGTACGGCCAGTCCTATCTTTCGGATCGTATGCAATCCGTTGTGCCTTTCCGCTTGCTCGTCTTCTATCCATGTACATGTATGTATATAGATACCCTCCATTATATCCTGTACGAACCTATTGCCTTGTGCGTCTGTGCTGCGCAGGAATAAGCAAGCTATACATCGGAGAGAGATCCATCCATACGCTGACAGAGATGGATGGAGACATGAGCTTGGTGCAACTAACGTGAGCGGTAAGAATGAAGGGTATGTGAGAACTATGTGGGTACGATGGTCAGCGACAGACGTGCTATCAAACCTAAGGAACTGAGAGATGCAGGATTGAAAAAAGGAGAAAAGCGGAAGGATGTTTGCACTTTTTCTGCGTGCCAGTCAGAGGGCAAATAAGGAATTGCGCAAACGCGCTTGCTTAGTCTGCTTGTTTCGCTGCCCGTTTAGTTGCTTTGGGCCTAAAACACGATGAAGAACACAGAAACGCAAATGCCCCGATACTCGTACTGTGTTGCAAGGCCGTCCCTGGTAAGCTCTTAGTCAAGCGAATACTTTCTCAGCTACGATTCCATTACGTTAACTCATAGCATTGTGTAATAATATGACTGATGGTATTTTTGAAATCAGCATACAACGATTCTCCTATGCTATATTTAGATGACATTTGAATATGATGTTAGGGATAGAAACTTGGTGAACTACTGTGCTCAGTGCGCATATGTTTTTTCCTTTATTAAAAGAAAAAAATAAACGGTAGATATGCTAAATTAGATTTCTTTTTAAACAAGCGACATAGAAGCATGCATAATGATCTTCCTAGCGCGATAACAGGTAATTAGAATGATGCGATTCAAGTGCTTTTCATGGAGTATTCGCGCGTATCGAATGATTAGACGCACGCGCATAAACATAGAAGCTGGCTCTGAACTTGTTCAAACAAGTTTGCCTGCCTAGATTAGACCGCTGCTCATAAGTATTTGCAGCTAACCAAAATTGAGAAATTGGATGGCCGTGAAAGGAGTAGCACAGGCGTCTCTGTTCTCTTTAATCAAGCAACACGGGCTAGCTCTACGGGTACTCCATTCTATCTGATGAGTCGCATATGCGACGCACGCAACTGCTCCCGCCATTTCAGCAACTACGTTGGCACTTACAGATGCCGGACGTCGTCGTTGTGGGACCATCTGCCAAGGTTTCTCTTTGCTGGACTGCTAGCTATTGCTGCTGCTGCTAGGCGTAGTCGGCATTTCGTTTTCCGCTCTAACCTACTCTTGTACTCAAATCAAGCCACTTTGCACTATTTCTCGAAGTGAATTTTCTCCAGAATAGACGATGGCGTCCGTTCACAGCAGTAGAGGAGCACTGGTACTGATAGGTCGAGGCCAGACGCAGACGAATAAATCGAGTGCGAGGGAGAAAGGGAGAGAAAAGCAGAAGAAGGATCGAGTACTGCGGCCTTCCGTTCGAATGAAATCAACCGTTAGGGCCAGCACGAACCGTACGTTAGCACAACAAGCCATCAGCAGCAGCAACCGGCTCGCTGAGCAGTCTAAGTCCAGATTCGCGTTTCTCGCACTTCGTCCAAGTACGCGACGTTCAATTCGCGCCGTTTACGTTCTCCCTACTCCTCTCTGGCTAGCAGACGGAAGCCCCCTCCCCTCCTCCCGCGGCAACTCGGCAATGTTTCCTTGCCCGAGCTGCCGTGTTGAACAAGCGAATTACAATCGATCTTAGAACTACAGAGCACACGGCTGGTATTCAAGGCTGTGGCCTTGTCATTCTGTATAATAATATGTATATGTAATAAATAACTCGACTAGGTTAGCAAGCCACATCGTGTTTTCAGATAACGGTCGGGCACAGTTTGCGTTGATTAAAGAACTTTCGTAATTTGCTCACTTGAATTTATATGTATGCCTGTGCTTGCGGTTATGTTTGTCTGCGTTATGGCCTTTGTCTTTTTCTGTGCGCTGACTTAGCATACGTACGCCTCGCACGCATAACAATTCTCCTTTAACAAATTTTTACAAAAAAGAGACCAGCTGAGGCTCTATTATCATTAGTGAAGTGAATGCCCTGAAGGGAACGAGAGAGGCGTAACGAACAAATAGAACGACAACGATAATGATGTGGTCAAAATGAGTTGAGCTACAATTGATAAGACAAAGCGAAATAACGCAGAAAGCATATCGCGAAACCACCTTTGCGATGCCTCCCCCCTGGCTGTTGTTTTGCTTGTTTTCCAACAGACGGTAGCTGATCGTCAACAAAATGGCCCGCTATCGCTATTATTCGTTTGTCATCTACTATGGTAAAGCTCAAACTTCGTACCTAAGGGCCGCAGCAACAGCAGCCGCAATGCTGGTTGCACGGAAACACAACAGCTACCTCGGTGGGCTGCTGAAGGCACGAAGCACTTTTAGTATTCGTTATCCAAGGTCGTCACTGACCCTGAATGGTTACCGGGCTTTGTTTCATTAACCCTTGTGAGCAGTCGCCTCAGTTTCAAAGTACTCACTATACACGGCAAAAAAATCCTTGGTTGCTTGGTAGACTGCTTTTAATTCGCGTCGTAAATATTTTTATATAGCTTCAAACCTCCATCTTCGAAGACTGAACGCGGCCGTGACCCGACCTTAATAAAATGCCATTCATAGCACAGTTCAATTACAGGGAACTCGCACAGAGGAGACTCCTTTTTGAACGTAACACGTCAACACATAGTGGAGAGGAAAAGCAAAAAGGAAGCATTAACGACAAACGGTCCTTAGTCATGTGCTAGCCTGCATCACGGTCTCCGTAGCTTGCACGATTCGTGACCGCCTTTCCCAAGTATCTGATTTAAATATATTCGCCACTTATAGACTTGCCGATGGTGAAGTAGCCGAGGGTGAGCTGTAACCCGTGTCTGTTAATTACCCCTTAGATGCGCTTAGATCCTATGACGATGCACAAGGAGAAAAAGTGCGCGTATCGAAAGTGAAGACAATGGAAGACAACGAAGAATAACAGAAAAATAGCTATTAGGTTTAGTTTTGTAAGAATAATCTTCTCGTGGCTAGTGTTCTCTGTTGCCAGTCTTTTCGGTCAGCTAGTTGCAATAGCAATAGCGATGGCTAAGAGCACTAAAGTTTGCTCTTGATACGTTTTTACTGCATCAGCTACCTTTCTGTTTCTACTGTTTAATCGTGATGATTCCTTTCCGGGAACCTTCTGCCTTCTCGCAGCTGGTCAACCGAATTGTTAGTACTAGAAAAAGTGTGTTGCCGTCGTTGTGCACAGTGGGCCACTGGGTTATCCATTATTCTTCCGTGATCGTCGTCCATTGTCTCCCTGCCGGTCTCGGGCTTTAATTGCTGGGGCATTCGAGACGAAACTACTAAACATTGAGAGGCTAGTGCTGCTGCAGTAGCTATGCTAAGGACAAGGCCAGATAGCAACCGTCGATCCAACTGATTCTGGCATACGGGGCCCGAGAAGCCAGAAAGAAACCAAAGCATCTCGCTCGGCCACAGCTACGTATAGACAAAGGAATAAACGATATTTGGAACTATGTACGCGCTGTATACTGCGACTAGTATTCAGTAGTAGTGTTAGCTACGCTGGAGGTAGATTGCAAAACGTCAGACTTGGTAATTCGACAATTAGCTAGGTTGCCGAAAAGGTCAGTCAATTTGGTTTGATTCCTGCTCAGAGAACCTCAGACCTTCTGTATTTCTCTTACCGCTCCTGATCAAGGATTCTTTTGTCTGCGGGTACAGCGCAACGCTTTGCTCAGGCAGGACGTGGCCTGTACGTTTAGCAGCCTCCAGCACTGCTGTGCTGATATTACTACGTACAACATTAGATAGATATAGATTTAGATTTTAAATAGATAGATTAGATAGATAGATAGATAGAAATGGATAGATAGATATATAGATAGATAGATAGATAGATAGATAGAAATGGATAGATAGATAGAAATGGATAGATAGATAGATAGATAGATAGAAATGAGATAGATAGATAGATAGATAGATAGATAGATAGATAGATAGATAGATAGATAGATAGATAGATAGATAGATAGATAGATAGATAGATAGATAGATAGATAGAAATGGATAGATA
>NW_019213176.1:99133-175757 GCF_002532875.2 Varroa jacobsoni | reverse complement strand
TATATAGATATATATATGTATGTTCTTTTTAATGATGAATATAGAAGTAAATAATTTCATCGACTCTTATGAGTAAGTGGTTGCGTAGAATATAATCTTAATGCAAATTTAAAATTTGAAAAAAAATATATGTATATATCTAAATCGCGAACTTTGACTTGCCATAAAAGAAAGAACGTATGTATATAAGTTCGCGATTTAGATGAAAGATACATGCACGTAGGAACATTTGCAGTTGCATGGATTGTTATCGAGGTCTTAATAAATTTGAAATCTGTTTCTGTCTTCTACAAATTAAGTTACAGTAATCTTATCTTTACTGTAGAACACTTTAAAGTTAAACTCGGTCTCACGAATTTGCGTTTCAATAGAATCGATTTGGGGTATTAAGATTCACTCCAGCTAAATTTGTTGAAATAAATATACTTGTCCCTTTGGAAAAAGGCTCTCATACGTATCGAAATGTATAAAGTAACAGTAACATTGGATCTTCTTAAAATCATAATTATAGAGTATGTAGATTAGTAGTAGCACTGCAGAATAGCCTATAGCCTATGCGCGCGTGCGCACGTGTGCGAGACATAAGCTTTATGATTTCCGTTGATGTCGCAACGGCGGAACATAATTGGTTGAACTCTGCAGTACCATTACCAATTAACAATGCTTCGTAATACAAAATAGTTGCAGTGCATAATACTTCCAAAGTAATACAAATAGTGGCAGTTGTACAGTAACAAAGCATCCTAGTCTGCATATCACTAAAAAAAAAACTGCAAATACTGATTCGTAAAGCGATTTGTGGCGCTTCGCTAAATCGAAGAAACATGTGCAAAATATTGATAATGTAAGGCGTATTATCTCAAGTAGACCTATGAAACGTAACATATAGCAAGGGATAATAACACAGCTAAAAAGAAGAAAATTCGCCTGGCTTGTCTAGCCGAGGAAGTCTTAACTGCAGGCATGGAACAGGTATAGCGGATCATATGGTCTGGTAATTTACTAGTTCCTGAGTAATCAAAGAAATATAGTAGAGGCCAATTATAAGCTAACTAGCTTGCGCTGTTCAAATGATGATAGTAACCGAGTTGTGAATCTGTGCTGTGAATATACATAGAAGCTGCTCCGGTGGATCGATTTGTATGTGGCTAACATGTGACGACTCAACCGGTTGTCGATAAAGGCAAGCATACTTGACAGATAGCTGTCTTAGCTAAACATTTGGCTTATCTTCTTGATGCTAATTTTCCACGTTGTGACGTAACGTCGAACACTGTTTTCATATTGCCTTTATCCACCCAGCTTCACTGTATAGACACCTTTAACGCTTGCATTTAAGAAAATCGTTTCCTTTCAGTTTCAAACGTAACAGTAACCGGCGAACGCCAATAGTAGCCTATTAGAGTCTAGCCACCTGCTTTTGTCGTACTACGCTCTCCTTTTTTGTGCTGACGGCAAATTATATCTCCTCTTAATAACCACTTGCTACCGTTAGCAGCAGCAGCATCACAATCACCACCACCACCAGGTGCCGCAGCAGAACAACCGGCAGTTTTCGCGGTAGGTTACAAGCATCTCGTTCTCTCGGCAACTTCCACTTTGCATAGCTTTCAGTTGTTCTTCATAACGGCACGACGGAGGGATCAAGTGGCTTGCGAATTGCGATAACATAGCGACAATGGTCAGTCGAAGAAAAAGCTAGTCAGGGTGGGGTGAGTGACGACGACACGACGCGGATCGCTACCTTTGACAGATTTGCATATACTTATTTATTTCTGAATTTTATGTTAATCGTAACACGGAGACTACTATGGCTTACTATTTCTCGGACATACATAATCTTTCTATCAATGAGTAGAGAAGCTGCAGATGACGCCACAGAGTTAACAGATCAGCAACATACAGCAGCGAGACCGCAGAGCCGCTAGGTTGCGCTAGGTAGAGTAAAGTCTCGAACTGTGTGATCTGCTCCTTCTTAATAAGAAGCGGATCCGACCTCACTTTTTGGCCCAAGATATTCAAAGCTGCTGACAGTATGTTACGTTACGGTACCAAACGTGGTATGCAAACTTCCGTGTCGACATGGGAACATGTGTTCTATAGTTTTGATTAGAAAAACGCGATGCATATAACATCATTATAATGCTCACCATTTGCAGCGCTGCCATCCGATTACGTTTCACTCTGTTAATTATTTTGGCGGTATATTATTTTGGTAATGTGCGTTAAATTAATTTTAGTGCACACTATTTAGACCCTAATGTAATCTTTCAACCTTCTTCAATCTTTGGCTCTAATACTAGACAACAGCACATGCTTTTCTGCATTAAGACTTTTGTGGAAACGTATATAGCCTTTGTACAATAGAACTGTAAATAAATATAAGTAAAAGCTTTTTTTTTTTAATGTTTTCTACCTCTGCACTGTTTGTTACTTTTAAATGGCATTCGAAAGTGCTCTCCCCTCACCATCAACCCATTATATTCTTCTATTATAGGAAGTAAACGGAGTTATTGTCAAGCTTTATGCCTATTCATTATAGGGAAAGACTATTTTGACATCATTTTGACTTTCCCTGAGGTAAAAAAAATTGCTTAAAGTGATCATTTTTGTATAACAAGGTTTTTTATAAATAAATGTACTGTTTGAACGGATTTGTTCAAGGTTTGGGTCTTTGATCTGGAAAACATACTTCACGCCCGTCGGTTATCCGATATTAATAAGGATCCCGACTGGCAAGCAGGCTGTTAACTGGCCAAGGAAATAGCCTACGAACACTAGATTTCTATTAGGTGTCCTTGAAGCGTTTCTGTGATAGTGGGCAACGTATTTACTTACTGATCTTACAAATAGAATAGATATGAATTCTATACATTGAAAAATATCCGAAACGAACAACATAATAGATTACCGCATTAAACACGGCTATCCAAAGGAGACAACTGGCAAACGAAAATCGAAGAATAAAACTTCGAGGAGAATTGGTTAAAAATTTCTGCAAGGTGATGGCGAATGCAAAACAAATTTATTTATTCTGGATTTTTGAAAGAAATGGTGAACTTTGGTTACATCAAAACTTGCGTTACCTCCAATCACCCTAAACATGTACTGTAGAAGAGCAAGAGTACATCTCAAGTTCTTGCGTTGCTTTGGTAACGTGCGTGTTTGGTAAACTCTGTGCTATGATGTCAAACTTAGCCCTTATGACATCATTCACATGTTGTGCATTAAACACTTGGATCTAATATCCCACGAGCTAATAAAGGCTGTTTAGCAGACAAAGTTGTTCTCTTCTTTGAAAATACAATTATCCTTTTTTTCCGAATTCTCTCAATTGAAATAGGGACAGGTTCATATCTGTCTACTAGCAGTATGACCGTACCAAAACTTCATTATAAATTATATTGTAACCGATTTGCTTTAGCTCCATATTTGTTTCAATGCTCTGACAGTTCAGGGGGCCTGTACATTATCAGCAATACCTTCATCATGGTTTCTCAATTAAAAACTTTAATGTAGCTAAAAAATGCGCCATCGCCAACATATAATAACTCTTTCTTCTAAAGCCCCTTTGTAGTTTTAAATGCTTCTATATCAAAACTCAACACCCGCGAAACTATCATTTAGCCACTCCCTAATTACTGATACAAGTTCTGACCAAGTCATCGATTTCAAAATAATAAGTTCATGTGTAAACACGTACGACAACTTACTTTGTGCTTTAGACTAATGTCGAACTAAACGCATTACTGAGCTAAAAAAAACTCGTGACATTTTTTCTAGTAACATTAAATCCTTGCAAGATAATTATTAGCCGCCCAGCAACAAGCGTACAACGTGAGGTCATTAGTTGCTAATTTGTTTTGTGTATGTTGGAATAGTACAATCAATCCGAAGTCTTCTTGAGCAGCATAATTATCAAAAAGAACGCACATACATCAGTGTAATTTTGTATTGTTATTGAAACGTCCTTTACTTTCCGTTCCTGTATTTTCACCCCGAACTCCTGTTTAGCTAATCGAATTTGGACATTTTTGCAAGCTTTGAGGCTTCCCAAAACTTAATTACTAATAACAGTCTGCACATGGCAAAAAATATTTCGAGTTTTTTAATCTGACAAAACGTAATTGAAAGAACTGAGTAACTACCTTCTTCGTTGATGTACTGAAGTCTATCCCGGTTCACCACGACTCTGGTTAACATATAACCGGATTTAATGGGAGCTGCACGTAAATTGAACATCAGTTAAGAGGGCAAAATGGATAACCCTGGGCAACCGAAAACAGACCTACAGGTAGTTCGTAGAGGAGATTAGTTTCAACTACAACAAACTTCATCGTTTTCTAGCAAAAATCTGCTTCCGCGCAGAAACTTGCTAGTCCTTCGAATAACCTTAATCAACAATAGTTATGGGTTACAAGCTAAATCGACTTTGTGTCACTTTATACACTCAGTTATATTGTAGATTATGATTTCAGCTAATACTAACTCATCTATGTTACTTTTTGTCATCTTTAATAAAATTATTATTGTGCGAACATGTTACGTCAGACTGTAGACTTCAATGGGATAAACGACGGCTGACGGAACTCAAATGAAAGATATTAAAAATCTACTTACTAGAAACAGCTTGCTAGACGAATGATTGAAATATGCGTTGCATCGATGCCGTAAAAACTGGTGGTTAAACATTGTTTATTGCTAAGCGGGTACATTCACATTTGAATAAAAGCTTTATCGTCAAACACTATACGTGAAGAAGGGAAGAACGAATATGTTTAAAAGCAGACAGAGTCAAGGCCACATAATCAGTGTTGTCTTCTGCCTTCAAATTTGTGCATTTTCGATGTGTGTCTTCTTAAGGAGGAACTATATTTTGTGCTAAAAGAGCAACTTGCACAAAAATATTCCTTAGGAGGCCTATTTTCTCCTCTACCAACGGCCGTCTCCCTGAAAGCCTCGTTAATAGTACAGCTATAACCAGAAGACGCTTGCTGGTCATCAGTCATCATCTTAAGTGACTGCCTTTGATCTTGTAATTCCAGCATATCTGAATCTATTAATTTCTGCTTAAACTCGATGTCGTCAATTTTCAACTCATCGATATCGTCTAATGGTTCTCGGTCTTCCTGAGCTCCTGTTTCTTCCAATATCCTGTTTAATTCGTGAAGGTATGTAGGATTGCTTTGACTAGCTATCGAACAGTGAGGTCCAAGCAACTCAAGACGAACATACCCATCGCCTACAGTGTGAAAGGCGTTTACGTAAAAGTCAGCCTTGTATTGGACTCGTGCACCTTCAAGAGTATCACCCACAACCCATCCATCACCTAAATTTCTTTCTGACATTGGCCGAATTGAATCGCCATTCCTTTTTCCTCGAGTCGATTGTGCTGGCCATCCAGGTAAGTGGCTGACGCCATGTTTTCGAGATGTATGAAGATGAAGTCCAACAGCCGAACTAAGTTTAGCAGGGCAGAACGTACAGAAAAAACTGGCACTCATTTCAGCCGAATGTAAGGCACGCTCATGAGTGGACATAACCATCTGCGAACAAGACGTGAAATCGCACCAATTACATTGTGACCTTATCGAAGTGTCCGATGGACTTCCACCCATCGAGATACCTGGGGTCACTGCTTCAAAAAGGTTCATCGTCGCAGCACCAGCAGACAGCATTGCACCCTAACCGAAGCGTTTAGCGGTTGCCTGAACGTTCGATTATCCAATAGCTATATTCCTATAAAAACAAGAACACAATCAATCGACACAGTCAATCGAACTACGGACGTGGTAGACGTTGCTGAGGTTTAGAACCACTACACTTCGTTGCCCTGTATCAGATGACGGCCAATGTGCCAGGTTCCCTTTTTGTAGCGTTGATCGTGTTCCTCAGGAGCAGGAATTACACTTTAAGATTTAGACCATATTGTGGTATTAAATATATTATTCGTCTATTCAAGTAGCCCATCTATTCGTAGATTCTGTACGCATCTTTGCATTCATTCTTTTTGACACATCGCGCATGCATTTACAATCTACCCTAAAATTATTGTTATTATTATTCCTGTAACTTTTCGAGGTCATACAAGGTTTCTATCTCTCACAGAAAATAACTTCGTTCCTCGAATACAACCATATGTTACAATCGTTCCGCTGGGAGTTTCATGTATCTCTGAATCTAATTCGTTGGAAATCCACAACTGCGCACACTGTATGTGCTATGGTTCGGCAAATCGGAGTGGACATGTAATATTCATGTTAATTATCATGCTTCGCTTCTTTCTCAATCCAACACATCAATAATTTAATAGCGCTATTGATGGCAGTTTAGTGAATATATCTACATTATAAATATATTCATAATATAAATGACGAATGTGACTACGTGTCTTTCTATGGCTACACTCATTTTTCTTTATAAAGAATTTGTAACCAGTAGAATACTCTGTCAACCAGGTGCGATCATTTCATGCCAGGTTTGTAATGGCTGGTTTAGGCTATGATTAGTTTTTTTCCATGCAACGTGTTCATAAGCAGTAACATAACAGTAACACATGCACTGACGCTTAGAAAGCGGTTTCAACATAAACATTCAATACTGGTTATATATTAGAAGATCTGTTACTAGTTCCTATAAGAACCGTTATAGTTTAGCTGGATAGCAATTTTTAGAAAGAACTTATTATAACATTTATTCTCTTTATTCTAAACCTTCTATTTCGTTAATGATTGTATAGAATGATCAACGAAAGGCTAAGTCTAAAACACTAATTGGCTAAAGACAAATTTGGTTTCATACTTGCTAGACATATTTTGCACGTCGGCCCTGTTAGAACCGCATTCTCTCACGGTCATTTTGTTTTGATTGTTGAAACCAGGAGACAAATAAATAACTCACAAATAAAAAAGGCCCAGGGCTTCTAATTTATCTCAGAATTTTACTATAGATGCGACAAACCGATATCATACTTTACCTGCTGTATACTTTCATTCAGTTGCCTCATTTTGCGCTAGGCTTTCTCTCCACGGCTGCCGATTAGGTAAAATCGCGAATCCGTTTCAGGTTCTAAATTATGCATACCAGTTATCTGCGGAAGATACATCTTAACTACAAATTTTTATCGAGAATAATATAGAAAATACACTAAAAGCAATGGCTGAACATCCTCGTGTCAATAGGGGCTTTTTATGATACTGCTAAAATGGTTGATTAATGTGACCAAACTTTACCCTGTAAAACTGTTTAAGTAGGCGTTCATGTTTTGCAATTAGCTGTTCCTTCTGTGCAACAGACACATGATTTACCACACACATACATTCGTCAGCTACTATTAATATTGATGTTAGATAAGTAAATGTTTTTTTTTGTTTAGAACTGCTTGCCAATGTGAATTTATCACCAGCATAAATTACTAATTATTAGGACCTTTCAGTGTCGTAAATCTGCGTAGGAAGCGTTTCTCTAGACCTAGCGCTTCCTGATTCAAGAACAACTCTTTTGTTTAGAAAGAGCGAAAAGGTGGATTTTAAGGAGCATTTTCTACGCTTTGTGATACGAGCCCATGAAGTGAAAGTTTTATATTTGGCCTATTTGATTTAAAATTTACCTGTGAGAAGTGGCTATTCACTCAATGTTGATTTTTGGATGATGCGGAAAATCGTCAACAAAGTTTTCCAGTTTATTAAGATCCGTAATTACATCAACAAAGGACGGTTACTCAGGCGAACGACATCACGTTTGCTTGAACTGAAGCAACGCAAGTCTCCACCAATGGTTACAATATACGGAAGAGTTCTTCCGCCATCCAAGCGAAAATAAATGAATATTTTTTTTGAATACAGAGATGAATATATGAAAACTACGTTTCAGGTAGTGCCGCATTTGCTTTGTTGCTGTTACTAATCAAAGGTTTAAATAAGTGAGCGGTTTAACAAAATTTTAGCTATCGACGCAGTGCCTACTAACCAATTATATTTGTTACAATATCAGACGCGTATTATTTCCTTAAGGGCTACGTTGTGTTTTATGTATTACATTCTCATGAATACTAATACTTTGTTTCTTTAGATCAAATATTGGCCGATACGATTAAGTCTGGCCAACTCGAATAAAAGCTAAAAATAAATATACTGATAATAATCACGGCAAATGTACCTATGTAAGAGATTAAAGTAATTGAGCAAATCTTTAGCGAACAAAAAAATGTCCAACCAGAACTTGCCCGAACGCATAAACGAAGCAGGAAAAGCATAAAAAAAAGTAGCAGGTTTCAAAACAAAAGTTACTACTGGTTTTCAATACACCACCCTTAAGTAAGCACTAGACAAAAAACAGAGCTCCGTCGATACCTATGTTTGCTTCTTCTCAGCCGTCGTCACATATTGTATTTTTTCAGTTAATCCTACTTATGCGCAAAACCTCGATATCTATAAATAAACTGCCGATTTTTGTCGACTAAATCGCCAGCAATAATTGGAGACTTGACCATTTTTTGGTTCTTATTTAGAATAGAATTTTGTCTAAATGACCCCATTGGGAAAAATACCGTTTTTTATCTTGCTTTTGATGAAAAGTAGCTATAATAAAATAAAAAAAAAACAAGGAATAAAAAAAATAAGTTCGTATTCATTAATTAAGCATGTTTTCTGTGGGCATGAGCAAACACGTTTAGAGACTGAACTTCGTGCAGCAAACGCCGTTTTAATCCAGTCCATCTGCGCAGTGAGCTGCCACATAATCACTACGCCGTTTCCGAGGGGAATATTTGGTCTTTCCTATGGTGTCTTTATTAGGAAACTCTAAAGTTTTTCAATATATCTTTCACATCTTGGTAATCAATAGCGCAAACAATTGCCTAACAGGGCACGTTTTTTTCCCGTGGTTTCGTTTGTTTCAGCTGCAATGCTCGTTAAAGTGTAAGTTTCTGAAGCATAGAAAACCGTTTTCCAACCACTTTCCTAGTGGATTACTGCTCTAGCAGCGGATCAAACCATAGCGGCTCGTAGTCATCGCAATGCAGTAGCAAATGCGTAATAGCAAACGAATTATAACCTAAATGAAGATATTGCTGATGAATTCTGCACAAAAATGACAGCCTCATTCCTTTTAATAATGCAAAATAAACTAGTGACAAGTAACAAGCTAAGCTATTTGATATATCAATCAATTTATATGAACAAAATAATCCTTTAGCGTAATAATTTGGAAAGATTATATTTGTTATAATAAGGTTTGCTTAGACTAAATCTTCTTTGGTTTGCAGAATCCTGTCTATTTTCACGAAAATTGGGTGTATAATCCATGTCCGATTTGCAAGTGAGCGGATTATTAGTAACCTGTGAATCCAAGAAACCTGAAAAGGCAATAGATAACGGAAGGGTTTGTCACCTGCGTATCCTCGATCCTGAAAAGGTGGACTGAATAGTATGACAATGGAATGAATGCCACCTTCAAAGGAGAAACAAAAAGAAAAGTCCCTGCCCTCATAGAGGCCACGAAGGAAATGCGGGAGCGGAACTGGTCTGATAGCAATCGACCTCCGGTTGACGACATGAATGAGAGCGCCGAATTGGTAAGAATATTGGCTGAATCAAGACTTTCTATTGTATACCCTACAGATGCATGCAGGGACTGGATTACGACTACAATAAAAAAAAACGTAGAATAAATTAGGCTGTTTACCCGATACACAAACAAAATAAATTCTTCTACATTCGTATGCATAAATGAGACTTCGGTAAAAAATTGCTTTTTTCAATATTGAGAAGCACTGGATTTTTTTATCTTTCGACAAGTATGGGTAATTAATGGACAACATTTCTTAAGTAACTTCTAGGAATTTTGTAATGTTTCTTTTTAAGGAAAGTGGTTTAAGTAAAAGTATACGACAGAATTTGCGCTAAAAATTAGAATAAAGGTCATCCGAAGCGCTGACACAAAGGAACGCTTGAATAGCAACATATGGGTGCAAATATTGTGTCTGCTGATTATATTCAACTGAACGAAATGCGACTATTAAACTACTAATAGCAGAACTATTGATGGATTAATATTTCTCAAGATGCTTCCATTTAAAAATCTGTAAAAACGGAATTTAGTTAACATTACTTATAAAGTACCGCATCCACTTGCATATTTTGGTTGATTTTCATGTTCTATATGATAGATATGGAAGTAAAATCTATCTTGCACTTTGACGGCCATCTCGGATAATGATGCTCCACGTGTTATGCGGGATAGCATTACAAATAAAAATGTTTCTTGTCGCTTTAATATAGTATCGGTTCTAACGGTGAACAGTGTAGTTATGCGATGACCTTGAACTCTACAGGGAGGTTTTTCACACTGGTCGAAGTCAAACCCCCTGGAATGACTTGAGTAAGAACTACTGCGATTTTAATAGGATTTTATCAATTTTCCATGCAAAATATTGAAACTTTGCCTTTAGAAACCGCAACATTGTCGACTCGAGATTTTGTTGGCTTCTCAGAGAAAAAGGTTTCTAAATAATAAAACGTTACTTTATCCCATACTGGCCATATTTCATTATTATTGGGGCTGTCACCGTCTGCAATGTGGTCCGGATGCTATATATTTTTGTTGTTAATGGGCTAAAGTAAGTATAGGACAGACACTACATTTCTATATTATCATGCCTAGTAGATCTCTCGCATCAAATGGCTCCGATACAAAACGATTCTCCGTCGAAGCCAGCAATTTTCTAAGGCTCTTTTAGCCTTGATTTAAATAAAGTTTATATCCTTTTTTCAACTCACTTTAGTACTAACCCGCTTTTCACTGAGTAAACCGAAGAAAACTTCAATAGGACAATTAGGTTTACTTATAAAGGCCATATTCGCTAACAAGAAGGTTTTATTTTAATCGTTCGCGCAAAGATCTACCAGAAGGGCACACTATTTACTTATGTTTATTATATCCCAAAGGTACGCAATATATTAAATTATACAATACGTAAATCGTAAACTAACTAACTTGGTGAAAAGGGCTCCAATTGTGCGTCGTCACACTTTATTTATACTGCTGGCTAATTTAGAAATTCGGTTAAAGAAACGCACAACTATATAAATGTTACTGAATGGAAATTTGACATACCTAGCTACCTCTTATTATAATAAGAATCTGGCCGCACGCTCTTGGCCCACAAGCTCAAATCTCCATATTATCAATTACAATTTTTTGTTGGTATTCTAATTTGCCTTGTATTTAAACCCATGTGAAGATAACCTGCTCTCCAACTAGTTGGCGTCGTTCGGTCTTTCATCCTTGTCAATGCAATTCATTTTTTTTGATACGTTCTGTAACCTGGTCATGTTTTCGATTTTTTTCTTAGGCAAATTTTCAGATTTGCAGTTATTTTGATGAAATACGCTTTTTCACCGTTTCGATTACTCAATAGCAAAGACAAAACTCCCTTGATAGTGATAAACCGAAGTAATAGGGTCCATAAGAAAAAGCTGTATACTCTCTCTTTATTCTCCTAAAATTTAAAAAGGGATAATGCACATCTAAGGTTTCTATTTGGTACTACGAGATCTATACTCGTCTGTTCTATCGTTCGCCTAGGATTATCCTACTGTACATCAGCCACTGCTTTTGAATAATCCATTTAGCGCATTACCACAAACACTGCCCGATAGGTGAGTAGAAATCGGTGGGTTTTGCGACAAGTGCAACCCCCAAATGTAAATGCGCTTTTGGTTTGATTGTCTCAGCTTCATCTACACTGTGACCTCAAAAATATTGCTCTGTGTAAGTAAGACACCCTTAGTGTTATACATAACGTAAGTGACCGAAATTAGTTTGTGTTCGACATCTGTTAATTGTAGTCATTATTTTCTTTACGATAAATATTTGAAAAATGTTCGCGTCCTTTAGGCCTCACGCCTCTATGGTAACGGTCGTTTTACAGAAACACATCCCAAGTTACCATTTGCAATTTGTAAATCATTGTAGATATTTTAATATTACCCCGTTGTTTTATTTGGTTAATTTTATTTTCTATATTCGGGAGCACTCGTTTATTTGTTAGCGAAATCTGTTTAAGCGCGAGACTTTTTTGACAACAACTCTCTTTGTAAAAACGTGTTCTATAAAATAGATCTCTCAAATACAAAAATACATTTGCTCTTGGTTTCAGATTAAGCGTAGGTCGACAGATTCAGTGCAGCCATAACAAAGTTCTACAATAGATACATTCTTCTTTGATCATTTATTCTAAAAACAATGATCACACATAAGCCAACAGAATCGAAAAAAGCCAGAACATTTTAAAAAAGTGCCTTTATAAGAAAAACGTAAAAGAAGTTGTAGTTTAAAATGGCCGGATCTACGTGTCGGCTCTGAATCTTCGAAAATACCTACTTACACCAATCGCTGATGCACATAAAACACGCATCGCTGACACGCGACATGTTCATTCTTATACAAGTAACACTCAGAATTCGTGATACGAGTACAAAATGATGAGTCTATGTACACCTAAATAATTCAAATGCATAGGTTTCAACACCATCAATATTGCACGCAAACAATTATTTGCTCGTATAAGGAATTTAAGATGGTTAAACGTATTTAGATTATTTATGTAAACTTGCACACATTTTCAATCAGTCTAGGTTTGGTGTATTGCTTTTTTAAAATTTTGAATATTTTACGAATTCAAATAATAATTAGAAATAGCTATATTTTTTATTTTTCGCTAAAGAAGCAAACGAATCATGTAACATAACATGACAGACGTTATGGCTATTTAATTAAAATATAATTACTTACCTTGTGTTAGTTTTCAGATAAATATGTTATTCGAATTGTGACAGCGAAAAATTTGAATGTCATTTATGCTTGTTTTGCGTCTAAGATTATCGTTTCAAACAACCAAAGAGTGATTTGTAGTATCACGATTTGCATGAGTAGTCGTTGGTACGTTTCAATATTGGCAGCCTATTTAGTTAACTTATAGGCCTTAGTACAGAAGACTCTTCACAGTCAGCATTTACCCTACATATAAACCAATTCTAGGCCCTATGCCAAATAGAGATGAACTTTTTAGATCTAACAATCACTGAAGGACGTCCTGCATACCACAGTCAAGACTTTCGCACTCCTTCCTACTTTCACAGTTAGAACATAACAAACATATAAACAAAATCATCTGATTAGACATTCTAACTAAACCTGCGTGTTCTAACTAAAATCTGTCATTGCTCTTAAAAATCTTAATGGGGATTGCAATGAGCCCTTCGGCACGAGTGTAGCAAAAACCAGGAGATTTTAGATAATATCCATACTATTTGTAGAAAATAGCCGACATCGTTTTGAAATTATGTGACAATGAAAGATTCCGTTAAACACCTCCAAAAGATCAAAGCATATGTAGTCATTATACGTATTGGTTTCGATCTATGTACAGTTCCATCCCTCTTCCATACTAATGAACTATAAAGAAATGACGCTGCTCTTACGGTTGCCAATGGCTAAGGTGCTTCATAATAATGAGTTATGTTTTATTATGTCACGTTATATTATGTCATATGGTTCAGTGTATATATATGTGTGTGGCGGGATATCTTCCATGTATCCTTATCATAAGGTTTTCCGAAATCCTTCGTCAGACGCCGACACCAATAGGTACCTACTGTAGTAAAAATGTGCTTGAATAAGTACTTGTTACTTCAATCCGACGCACCAATCCGTGTTCTACGATGCCTGGAACTAATTTAGATCGCTTAGTGCGTGTTTTCTTCTTGAATTTTCCTAGGCGGCCTGTGTTGCAATGGCGTACGCAGTAAGAGGCATCCGGTTGGTCCTTGCTGGCCATCAGGTTTCCCCTCGTTTGCGACAACGCTAAATAATAAGGAAGCCTGTCCGCTTTTGTCCGTTCCGTGTTTCTTGACCTATATTTTCTTGCCCTATTTGAATTTGAGGTATTTGGTGGCGACCGTCGAAATAACCGGTGGCATGTTTGCGATTATCTATAGCTATAAGGTTACATTACGGTAGGTAATGAAAAAACCGTGGGAGCTTCAGTAATCTGTCATAACACAAGACAATGATATCACAATTGGGACCTTATTTGAGTCTACGTTACATCCTGCACGGTGAAATTTTAAAGAAAACGATCATGCTTTCTGTTCTATAACTCAATTTTATCGTTATATTATGTTAACACATCTAACACATAATGTTTAGTGAATGAGAGGCATCGCTTTGCAAGAAGCGTATACTACGAAATATACCAAATCATATGTCCGAACTCAAATTGAATGCACAAACAAAATATGATAGAATATTATGTTGAAAGTGCTTTAATAAAATAATTTAACATATTTCAAACTTCGGCCTATAAAATATCTTATTTGAAATGCTCATAAAAAGTTCAATGCCTTCAAGAAAATTTTCATATAGAGATAGATTTTAATCCGATAACCGTCGAATCACTTTAGTTGTATCAAATTTATGCAAGACATAACGAAATCATATAAAGAGATATGGTATGGCAATCGCGTACCCGACTACTGAGGTCAGCTTTCGCAAATAATACAAAAAGGTCCTTATGAATAAGGTTTACGCTGCCGAAATCATAAACCAGCTTGCTCCTGTAACAATCTTACCTTCAAACAAATGCGACTTGCACGACGATGTGCTAGCTGCCCGCCGAAGTAAATAATAACTCTTTAATAGTTTCATTATTCAGCGAGCACCTTTACAACGAAGGATGGACAATCGCAAAGATTTTTCTTTCAAAAGAGCTAGTAATAGACACAATAGGGACAGAATAAATAACTTACTATGCCTGTGGGCATTCTCGCTGCCAAGCAAGCTTGCATACTTACAAGCTTATGCGCTGCGTGTAAAACTATTTGAAAGAATCCCTGTTTGGGAGTTAAAACGTTCAAACCCGAAGCTGGGATCTGGTTAAGTTTATGAAAAAACGCTACTCCAACGTTAATTAAATTGAGAAAATATCTATTAAAGGCATTTACATCTTTGGTCTATATAACACCACAACGAAAGGTTATATAGAGCAGAAGTAACACTATATAAACCATTTATTCATGCGACGAAATTAGTCATTCAAGGTCAGTAAGAAAATACTGCTCTTTCTAAAAAGGGCTGTACTTACGACTAAACGATACGTTGTAATCATTTACTGCCAACCTATTATTATGATTCTATAAAAGGATCTGCTGCCAGAGTACAGCCGGATGCCAAAGCACTAAAGCATTTATGAGTTGCGCTTATAAAGGAAATGATCAAATACAGTAATAATGTGTGCGCCGTTTAATAGAGCCAACTTTTTTTTCTTAAAAGGCAAGAAAAGTAAGTTACGCACTTGGCAAGGACCGACTGCTATATAGACATACAATGTGGTGTCGGACTCAACCCCGATAGGTGAGCCTGGTTACACCGAGAACAATACCAACTAACGCATCTCCTTCCTTAAACTTCACTCTCTGTCAGCCCAGGACTTAACTAATTATACCACGGAACAGTAGAAGTGTCTAAAGATCAATTTCTCGTGATCATCTCTAGAATCCCACCGTCTGCAGACTTGCTATGTTCCGATACTTGTGAACCTGGAATCTAGTTATATCATCTGCTTCGCTTGCAGCCTCAGAAGTGGACCTTATTTTCCGCTGCAGCCAGAGAAACTCCTTTTATCAGAACCACTTCCTGTGGGGTCGTTCTGAGTTTCCGCCTCCGGTGGTTACGCATATGAGCTCCACTAGTTCCGGTGGTTCTACTCTAAGCAACTCGAGAAGGACCCTTGTTCTCGGGGAGGTGTTTTGTCTTTCTTACTTTGTCAAAACCTGGTTTCTGGCTATTGTCCTCTCAGCCTCGATAGTAGGCCAGGTTTGTGACATGTAGGCAAAGTCATTTTCAGTCCCTTGGACATTTATCCTGCCTGTGTAAGATTGGAAATCTTCATGGACTACAATAATCTATTTTACGACATAGTTTATTTCTCCTTTGGTTATCTTGTTTTAGGTCGCGGGATCCGGTTTCCACATTTCCTACTGCTAATTATAACTGCCCACTTGGTTTGCTATACTTCCATGGTACATTTACGCTCAGTTTCCTTGGAGTTTTTAAGACCGATATTTCATAGTTATTTCTTCTCTTCATCTTTCGAGTTCCACAGGAATTTCTGGCCAAGACAAGACCGCTGATGTATAGACTGTCCCATATAGTTAAAAAATTCGCGATGCGGCCGTCCTTTGTATTTTGCGGAGGGGTCTATTTGCTTGCTTTTAAAACCTATAGACGATACTAAACCAAACTGAGGAACCGAAAAGCGTTTTTAATTCGGCGACCGACATCAGAAACTCTCGTCTTCCCATTGTCTTAGCCTATATTTGCTATGCAAAATCCTTATTAAACCGTTCACCTTGTACTAGCTTTGGCTATAAGTATATTTGCATGGAGCAATCCACTAAATTCCTTGTTTATGTGTAAATTCAGACACCTGGCGCCTTTTACCATCTTAATCTGTTTGTCCACTGGGTGGAAACTTATTTTCCGCACACCTTTTCTTCCTGTAGACAGAATGCCCCTGCTCTATGTCCGGGTAAGTTCCAGTCCACTTTGCATCATCTGTTCTGATGTTGCATTCGCTGCTTAACTTATTATAGATAGTTCCCTTCAGCTGTTTTTGTTCGTGCCATGCAGGTCAGATCGTCTACACGTGTCAAATGCTCCACTCCAAAGATCTCGCCGTTGTTAAATAAGAATCGCCTCAATGTCAAACCTTGGGCGCTCCCGTCGCCATTAGAGGCATGATAACTTCGCTCCTTATGGTTCTGTTATGGAGGAGATGTTATGAAGGCTGCCAGCCTTCGTAGTCATCCTTTCAAATTTTATCTTCCGCAGAAGACTGTTGAAGGCATCCTGGAGTATTGAAGGCATTCTAAGAGCACTACCATGAAGTTTTCCGACTTTGATTATCACTCTATCTATCACCGTCAGGACCAAGCAGCTCTCGCGGAAACCGAACGGCAAAAGGATAATGGCCAGTGATCCTCAACGAATACTCGCAGTCTGTCTTACATAATTACTTCGAAGACTTGGGCTTGGGAGCTTATCATGCAGGTTGGCTTAAATTCCCGTTTTTTTTTTTGGAATTAGAATTATTTCGGGTTTTTTCAGGCGGCTGGGAACAAGTTTTTTTCGCATAGTCCTTGTGGTTGTTGTGACATGTCTTTTTTAGAGATGATCTTGACCGCCAAAAGAGGGATGGCCCTGCGTTTTCATTTACATCGTCAACTCAGCTGTTTTGAGAATTCGGCCGCCATTACACTGGGGTATCCTTCTCCAGGTCTGCTGCTGTTTATCTGGGCACGACTGCTGTTCATGGAAACTCTTGGTACCAGGGAAATAGTTTCAACAGTAGGTCTAGGCTTTTTCTTTTACCTAGGTTAGGGGCTTTCTTTGATTTTCCCTTGCCCATCCCGTAAGATCTTACCCAAGCATTTTTCTCGAGCCTTGCAGTTCATTGCAAGAGTTTCTCCTATGGGGCATTTAAGCCCCACCCTATATTGTTGGCATAGGACAAGTAAGCCCACAATATTTACCGCATCGCTTTTAGTTCTCTTAATAGCTCCCATAGCCTGCTGCCACTTCCTTACGTTTCCGCAATTTTGCATTATACCAGTTTTCTCTTCTTAGATAGGTTAATCGATCTGCCTGCGAGCTTACATGCACTGTCCAGGGTTCGTTGTTGATCAGCAGTGCTCTTGGGGATGCCGTTTTCTTTAATTGCTCTGCTAAAAGCATCTTAAAGTGCTTCTGAGTGCTGAAGTTTGTATGTTTTCTGCCCTGCCTGATGGCGCGTTGACTCCCTTCCTCAGCTCATTACGTACAAGTTGTTTGAAGCCGTCCAGGTCGGTACTACTTCTCTCTTTTAGTTCGCCCTGACAAATCTCCATACCTCCAATGCGGTATTAGTCTTCTGCAAGAAGGAATTTGTTTGGCTGCAGTGCGTTGCGGATTGAAGCCATCAAGCCCTTTAGCTAAAATTAATAGCTTTCCAGCGTGCAGTTGGCCGTAATACTACAAGAGTATACTCTCCTATTCCTTTTAGTTTTATCCATGTAAATCTCTACACGCTCTTGTGCGTGTTTGCAACCACGTCTGATCTGTCGTTTACTAGTATTATATGAGGTCTGCTTGTGCGCAAAGTTCTTCTTCTATTTGATATTTGATCCACCGTGCGATGGACATGTCGACTGCGGTTGCCATCGACATGACTTTAATCAAAACTATTGGCGCTGCCTAATGCTTCGGTGGTTCGAATCTCCATGAAATGGTCTGCGCCTAACCTTGTCGAACCTTCTGCATCCGTTTTATATTTGCCGCTTGACGATATTGTGAGCCGCCTCCTCCTCTTTTTCTGCTTGTGCCTGGACTTGAGCGATTCTTCGGTCTCGCCTGCTTCCGCTCTAAGATCATACTCAATGCGAGGCAAGCCATCGGGTTCGCAGTTTCCTTGCACTCATAATAAAGTCAGACATTGTTTAACCGCATCTCTGCTGTGTCTAAGTGTTCGCCACCCAGAAAACCAGCGTCGTTCATTATCTTCACTTTTGCACTTTTTGGAAAAGTAGTCCGGCTTCTGGCAGTTAAAGCATGTGGGCAGTGGAACCCATACCTCAATCTTACAATTCTGGTTTTCGGGTACTATTCACTTACGTGAGAGCAGCCTAGTTACAGGAAACCGACAGAAGTAGCCAGACGTTGCCCCTCATGTTTTTTCTTATGTAGAAGCCTTCCGTGTGTATCCTGACGTCCTCAGGTAAGACGAGTTTTTCGTCTTTTTCGATTTGGTTGGCAACTGAGAAAAGATTCACGTTAGTGGAGAAAACTCTCGAAACTTGTAGAACATCAACCACTGTATCTGCCCTCAACCGCCTAATGTCTATAGAGGGTTTGCCTTTACCCGCCGTAGTTTCAACTGCTTTTATGATAGGATTTTCTTGCCGGGTCCTTTTTAACGTCTCGATTTCAATTCCACTTCCAGGAGCATCACGTGCGCTCTGATCTTGCAAAAAGTATTTCCAAAAGACGAACCTTTCTTGGCCATAATATAAATTTTTTTTCCGGTCTTGCCTGTAACCGTATTTTTATCTATTTGGATGTACGAGGCTTCAGGCCTTTCTTTGTTATAAACTCTGTTTTGCATTCGCTTTTTCTGCAGCAAACCTCGATAGCTCGTCTAATTAAGTCTTCGTTTCCGAGAGACCCGCTCGTTTCAATTACCGTGCCAATGGTCCAAATAAAACCAGAAAGACGCGTGAGCCGAATACTCCAGCGGTCAGGGTCCTAGTACACGTTCGTGTTTTTGTATTTTCTGGAAGCAACTGGAACATTTCTCTTTGTTCTCCTGCTGGAGGGATGGGAACTGTTTTCTGGGTGCTTCAACCTGCTTTGTAAATATGTCATTTCGGAGATCAAGTTCCAGTATGTTCTTTTATTGATTCTTGCTCCATAAGATATGCCGTTTTACTTGTAGTCTTCAAAAAGCCCCCAAAGGTCTGTTTTGGGTCTTTTTGTCATCGCGTTCATGACACTTGAGCCTTATATGACACTATGTTGCTGTTGGAAGTCGCTAAAAGATTTCATTAAGTCCTCAATTTTCTAGAAAGCCTCGTTATAGTCAACCGGTGAATCAGCGGCTACATATGCCAGGATGTCTACTTTGTTCCTTTTTATCGACTTTCCCTTTGCCAGTATTTTTAATGGGGCACATAATGGGGCAGACTCGATGCTTGGGGTGAGTCTGTGGCAGACTCTTCCGTACTTTCTTTCGCTCGACGTTCGCGTCGATATACCCTTTAGTCCCATTTTTCATGACCGTCAAATCATTGTCCGGCTCTGAAGTGATTGCATCGTTCATGCTCATCTACAGCTGCCCGAGTTTCCTCTACAAAAGGCGCCTTACCCCGCTTTTCCCATCTGACATTTGATGTTACCCTTGAATCACGCCATCTCCTTTCTAGCACACAGTATTGTATATCTTTCCTTACTCCCCTAAGGGGTCCTTCATTTCCAACTTGTAACAACGATAGGTTCCATCAGTCAGTCAAGGGAATGCAGCGCCCCGAGCATACTGTTTGAATCTGGAATTCCTGCTTCTTAACAATCTCAAGATTGTGTCGGCCTCTCCCTTCTTCCTCACTGCACAGACTGTTTAAGTCTCTACCAAAAACGTCCTATACGAAGTACAAGAACGACGAATAGATAAACGCGCGCAAATTTGAGCACCACTGAGGGCCTTCTATTTTATGTAGAGAGTTCGCCGAACTGTCAGGTTGTTCCGGGGGAAATGGACGAAAGCTTGCACAGAAACTTCCTCTCGGTCAGCTGCGGCAGCATCTATTGGCGTTGTCTCTGCAAATGCGTCGCATCAGCTGACGTTTAGATGTTAAGGAGATGGGCCGGTCCGCTGCAGTGCCGTCGCCACGCGATGTCTCTTGGCAAGAAAACGTAGAACTACGCACAGTCATTTGCACCCTTGCCGTCAGGGTACACAAACGTGAAAAATGTCTGTTCCGCCAACAGATAAGCAGCGGATTACGCACAATTCACCAATAACTCTTTAAAGTTGCCTAACAGCCCGACACCGCAAAGGTAGACAAGCCCGTTCACCTCGGTGGTTAAGACCCAACTGCCTTCAAGTCCGTATAACTATCATAATATTCATCATTCTGGTATAGATAATTATCCACGGTAATCCTGATTCATGACCGCGATTACCCGCAATGTGGCGCATTTGTCAGCATTATTGTTTTGGGCTTCGTCAAAAAAGTAATTAAAATTTCTTTCAAAAGTAACGGCATGTGACACACTGTTAGCAACAACGCCGTGTGGTAAAACTAGTGTCAATTTACGAAGATTTAGTTTCACTTATCATATTCACATCATCACATTTATGCACTTCTACTCTGAGTTATATACTGAATCCACCTAGAGATTTCAACTTCTTCGTAAAATTATCATCGACGGCAGGTGATGTTATATGTGCTCGAAATGCAGTGACCCATATAGCCCCACTTAATTCTGGCCGATATAGTCCCCCGAATGATCATTGTCATGAGACCTAACCTGTTTAAGCTTACCATTGGAAGATTATACTTTTAAGACAGACTCTTAGCAATTAGCAAAAATTGAATGTGGAAATGTTTCTAGGTGTTTCACATAGCTCTACCTAGTGAAGTTTAGACAACGAAAAAAATTCAGCTACGGGAATTGTACTAAGCTCCACGACTGCGTGAGCATCACCTTTCAATGTTTGTTTCCTAGTACGATACTCACACATATAGTTGAGATGATGAATAAATATATCAAGAGCAGAATCGAGTAAATTTACACTTCGGTAACAACTAGAGACTAGGCTGCATTTTTTATTAGAAAACTTCACAAAATCTACACCATAATCAGTTGCTGTCTAGCACTTCAGTGCTTTATTCATCGCATCGCATTGCGATTACATTGTATTTTGTATGTAAAATGGCAAAGAATACAAAGGTAGAGAAGATGAAAAACATACGAACTGTTTAATCATATGCAAATAATACGACGACTTAGAATAGCCATTAAACTAAAACGTCTGAATTTAATACTCTCGTGTATTTGGCATAATAATATATACATTTTTTTCTTAGTAACGTCATGTGCTCATATCAATAGAAGTGAACGCTGTCATTTTGACGTAGAATTTTTCATTTAAAAAATAATGTGTTTATGCTAAACTACTTATGTCTTATCCCCGCGTTGAGAAATATTCTGCAATAACCTTTTGTTAAACAGAGGATTAAAATCCGCCATTAAAGGCACCGTAGCTGAGTTTTTATGAATTGAATAATTCATCCACTGACGTTCATAGGTGTCAACTGCTACATAAGCCAAATGGGAAAGCATTGGTAAATTACCGGCAGTAACCATAGTGCTTGAGTGAATATTAACAAAATGACGGTTTGGTACAGATAAAATCACCAGTTATAAAATAAACCAAGACTGCTTTAGATGCTAAATAATTCTGAAAAAAAAAGTGAATTCTGTTAAGGGTGTACAAGAAATTCTGAAAAAGAAGGGTTGAATCAAATGCCTCATTATTGGAGCGTGGAGTGACACATTAAAAGCGGGCTGTCAAAGCTATCTGAAGATCCCAATAATATACTAAAAAATAACCTTATCTATATTTATTAGTGTAGCACACCATGTGTAGTGAAATGATGATATTTTTATCACAACAATTCATTATGAATGAATAGAGGCAACGCATTTGGCGACAAACCTAATAGGGACTGTTTTGAAGTACTCCTGTTGTCCTTCAGTTTGCTTACCCTTCCAGTGAAATGAAAATCTGTCCCGGCTTCCCGGGGAATTTCAGGCATATTCTAACGCCGAAGACATGCAACTAACCTTCCTCAAATTGGTTAAAGCTTGTAATTAAACACAGCATAGTACGAGACAAACAACGAAGGGCGGCCTCTAAATCGTCTTTTGTAAAGCCTTGCTTTGAACTAATAATTTCGGTAGGCCTTCACAGTTAATAACGGGAAATCTTAACTTATTCAGAGGTTCCGCTATAGTAGATCTAATTTAAGACTAGAACGACAGAGTTTGTGTTTTTTAATAGACAGAGTTGTATCTGTGTAATTGTTTACTTGCCACTCGTAGACTTTAAGCGCGTTATATTTAAATAATTTCTTTACTAAAACTGAAAGCTTGCAGTATAAATATTTTTTCTATTAGGTGTCGCAGCAGCAGAACCTCCAGAGATTGTGGTTTTGTATGTTAGGTACATTTGCAATTCTATTTAACACAAGTGTCATAAGTGCTGTTTGAAATAGTCATCGCATTAGACGCCAAAAAAATGTAATTTTTTAGTGTTGATTTGATTTTTAAATATTTGACTAACAATATTTCTTGCTTACGCACTGCAGTTTTGTCAGTTATGTTGCGCTGAATCAATAATCGGAAGTGCTAGTAGATATGATTATGGGGAGTATCTTCGAATTCAGAATGAATTCAAATTGATTTGAAGTTGCCGCGCTCTTTATTGACGGTCGGACTATATCAATTTGCCAGCGTTGGCGTCTACGCAAGTGATGTTTGTACACAAAACCCTAGTCGGTATGCTTCGGCTATTGGCTACATCGCCGGTGTCTCCGCCTGATCGAATTTAACGATAAGCGGTCAATTCAATTTACAATGCTCTGAAGACGGCAAGGAGTAACCGCGCTGTGTGTGAATGGGTTTCGCAAAACGCGAAATAAAGGAAAGCTTCAAAAAATTAAAATGTTGTTAACGGTGTTGCCGGTAAAAGCTAGGTAGCCTAGTAAGGAAAAGCCATCTGTTACGATGCCTGTGGACATCGCACAGCTGGCCGAGGGATGGCGGGAGTTAGAAAGCGATCCAGGTGAGTAACTACGGCTTCTGTGTTGGCTTAGGTGTCATTTTTATACTAGATTTCTGAGAATCTGTTAGGTTTCCGTAGAGTTCGTCATTCAAAGTTGCGCACTGAAGCGATAGTGAATATTGTCATGGTTTGCTTAGTCTGACGTACGCATAGAAATATCTCTCAGGAAATAATCATACATCCGTATCCTGTATAGTAATAATGATACAATCTATAATAATTATCTTAAACATATAACCCACACGATTCATATGAAAAAAAAAGTGATCTCTCGAATTTACTCTAATTAGCTACATGATAACCTGTGCTGCAACTTTTCTACATCAGTAATTTGCACTGCTGCTAACATTTTCTTGTTAATAGTTAGCATTTTTTCTGTCAAAAAATGAAAACCTAAGTTTTAGGAAATTTCGGGCTTAACCTATTTTAATGTGCCACAGTTTTCTCTCAAGAAGCCGCAAACTGCCGTAATCTACCGCATTAGCAAAGCTTGATGATAAAACAAGAGCTAGTTGCTTTGTTTGCATATGTGCAAGGAAGAATAACTGTCTTTACTTGCACATGTTTTTTAATATAAACTTCGGACAACTCACATTCAAAAAAGCCGTGTTCGATTTTCTAATTTCTACTATTGCAGGAGTATTTACGCTTCTTCTAGAAGACTTTGGAGCGACTGGCATCCAGGTAGAAGAGATCTACGATTTGGAACGGCCTATCGATTCCCCAACAGTTTACGGTTTTATTTTCCTCTTCAAATGGATTGAAGAGCGAAGAGCCCGGCGCAAAATTGACGCTGACTCCGAAGCAAAACTTGTTACAAATGAAAATATCGTCAACTCGATGTTTTTCGCACAACAGATTGTACCAAACTCTTGTGCCACCCATTCGCTTCTTAGCATCCTACTCAATTGCCCGCCAGATATCGAGCTTGGACCAGCGCTTACTCGTCTCAAAATGTCCACGCTGGGCATGACGCCAGAGAACAAAGGTTATGCGATTGGAAATACTGCGGAATTGGCGCTAGCCCATAACTCGCACGCAAAGCCTGTGCATGGGTCCACTTCTGGATCCGGTTCTAGTAGCCAGGGCAGTGGAGCCACAATTGGAAGCCGAGCTACAGTGGAAGCCTTTCATTTCGTATCGTACGTGCCGGTTAATGGACGCCTATACGAGCTGGATGGCTTAAAAGGTTATCCGATTGATCACGGACCCGTCGAGGAGGACTGGACCAAACGCTTCTTCCAAGTAATCAGTGAACGCATCGGGGCATGCAAGGCAGAAATCCGCTTTAACCTTATGGCACTTATCCCCGACCGACGGAAAGCCCTTTCTAATCGATTGGAGAAACTACGCAATGACAGACGCAACGTGGTTGATGTTATTAGCAGTGTGGCTAATTACAAACTAAAGTCGCAAGCATCACATATTGATACAATGCATAACTACGCCAAGGATGCCGATCTTGAGCTGCTAGCCGAATATATTACTGAGGGTCACCCAAAGCAGCCGAAGTACGAGCTGTGTTCAGGAAGTGAGTACTCGGATGAGGAAGAGACAAGAAGAGACGGTGAATGCCTAGAGTCTCAAGAGAATGTCCTACTTTCACCCAGGTCACTGCGCTGTGAACGACGAAGCGCTTCTAAGGCCCTTTCTAAACCAAATAGAAAGCAAAGGCGATCAGATCTCGAAGGAGGTGACCTAACCGAGCGAATTGGGAAGTTGCTTCAACTTAATGCAGATGCTTATGAGGACGTGTCAGCAAAGGATCTACTCGCACTACTTAAAGATGTTGATAATGAGATTAGCTCCGTCGAGTCGCTTATTGCAGACGAGAAATACAGGAGGGATAAGTATGTCGTTGATGATTGTCGGCGGACCCATAATTACGATCCATTTATTTGTACATTTGTATCAATGCTAGCTGATCAAGGCCATTTAGCCATGCTATTAGAAGAACAATTTAAACGAAAGGGCGTATTCCTTAAAGGTATGGTACGGGACGATTCAGCAACGGGTGCAAACAGCAACAAAAAGAAGAAGGTTTCTCAACCAAATAAAAACAACAAAAAAAAAACACAGCCAAAAAAATAGGCTATTCCAAGTCGAAAAACAAACTGCGTTTTCTAAAGCTTGTGACTTTCAACGAACTTAAATATGCAAATACAGAACATTCTAGGTTAACTAAGCAAACAAGGCGCCTGTTTGTTTTCTATACCCATTGTATAGTATATTCGCTGTGTAGATATAAGTAGAGTCTGAATGATTTACAATGGTGCTGTTGATTACGCCATTCCCAAACGTGAGGCAGAATCACCGCAATCATTTGATTCTTGGATCTGTATATATGCTATGTGTATAAATAAACGTATTCGTTTTATGAAATATTTGTCTATTCATTAGGTAATATTACTGTGCTTTGATCTTATACACAAAAATTGTCTTCATAGTTAAGCATAGTTTCTCAATTAAGTCCAAGCAAACTAACGCTACTAAAAAATAACTCCGTGCAGCAACGATGACAGATATTGGGTCTCTCAAGAAAATGCATCTTTCATTGTTGAAAAGCTTTTTAAGCTGAATCAACTAGCATAAGTCATGCATATATACCGAAGAACTTCCCTTTAATAACATTAAATTGTGTTTAGGAAGTATACAACTACTCATAAAGGTCACGAATTTCAAAACAAAAGAAACGCGAAATTCATATTGCATAGACGACATTAACCTTTAATTGTTATCTTGTCTTTGAGGTTCATAAGTATGTTTATAGTTGATCCACTCTATAATGGAGGATAAATAATCATGGTGCAGGAAGTGTTGCTTAGCACGAAGTCAATGAGGAGTCATTTGATCCGAAATTTCATGCTAACCTGGGCAGCAGCCTACTATGATTCTTGGAGTTTCGTAACTTCCTACGATACAACTGTTAGATATGAATAAAAACAACATATATTTCTACAAAGCATCCTTAACGGACTTTCTGCCAATAGTGAAAAATTTGCCGCGATCTTACAGTCCATTTCACAATGTGGTTACACGCATATAATAAATAGACTTAGATAAGAAATGATTATTTGATGGCGATATAATGATATGTAGTAGCGTAGCTGGGACATTGTTTATTTCTAAGAAGAAATATTAATAGTGTTAGACTAATCCACCACTAATGCAACACAAATTTGTCTTTTTTGTTTATTTTTGAATACTCTATGAAAAAGGAATATTTTAAGCGAACAATTTTAAAATTCATTGATTCGCAGACTAAAAGTTCAACTTATGTTTTATAAAATTCCACTAGCTAAGTAAATATTAATATGCCTTTTTGTTCGGAGCACAAGTTCGTGTAGTTAATCTCTCCCAGTACTTCGAGTTTTACGTCCGGCATTACCCATTAACGCTGGTAGGAAACATAACTAAACATATCTAGTAAATTTACTCAATTTAGACTGCACAAGAGGAATATCCTTTGCCATGAAATCTATTAATCGGCTGCGTGAGGTTAGGAACTTCCACTCAAAGCTTTTTTGCAAAATAGGTGATCAACGATTGGTCTCTAACTATTTGTGACAAGTAATCATGTTACCGCCAGTTATCATAGCATTCATATTATAATTTGTCATATTTCTATTAACCGATAGTCTTATTCTTCGCTCGAAATCGACAAATCCTTGATCAATTCTTTTGCTTCATGCGCTTCTGAATTTTGCTTCAACAATTATTTGATTGAACTAAATGCTAAGCTTAAGTTAAGCGTCTCAAGATTTCATCATACAGAAGCTTTATTGGATTCAATTGATCACCACATAAACAGAACAATAGGAAACCTGTTTATCTTTATATCTAAAATATCTTCGTTATTTTATTTAATTTCTCATTTGTGTTGAGTTCTCTCAATATTTATCGAAGTTCGTTTTAGAAGCCGGACTCTGGATCTAATAATGAAGTTGAATAAAAAATTGCCATTGGATTATGCCAAATAAGCTACTTAAATATAGATTAGCAGAAAGTAGTAGTGATAGTATGATGCGGATGACATCGCTTACACAACAGCACATTACAAAATATGTTTGTTTCGACTATTCGACGTTTTGCGAATATATATATACATCTATTCGAATTGTCAATGCTGATCGCGAGTAGTAGAACAGGACCGACCGTGTGTAAGATAGGGAAATTAAATAGGCAGACATATGAATAGGACGGTAAGAAAGTTCATCGATTTTTAGGTATAAGAGTAGATACACTACCATCATTCGCTACGGAATGTCATCGAAATGAATGTCTATAGAAAACTCTGTGGAGACGAAGATAAAAGCAGTTAATGCCCATAATTTTTTACAACCAAAATAGGCTACTCTAATACTATCTTGGATCATGCTTAGCATAGCGTGACGTATTTGGTGTTAAGTAATATCTATGTGGTTCCATTTCAAACCTTTTAATACTAAACAACTAAATGGCTACAAGTACCAGATAAACTGGAAATTCATTTTACTATCTACATTGTCGGTTTCTTTTCTACTCCATATTCCACAAAAACGTGCTAGAAAATGAATTTGTATCAGGAAGTAGGTGCCGAAGCTTTTCCATCAACGATTATACATACCTAATACTTCACTGCCTTCATGCTGGATATTTCGTGAAACCCTAAGGGTTAGAACAATAGTTTTACAATAATTTAAATTTCAAATAGTAATACAGAGATTAACAGATAAGCATAATATTGTTAGATATTTATTATAATTATCGTGTCCACGTTTTTCTACGAGCCAATTTTCTTCATTCACACGAGTTACGTAGAATGTCGCTGGCGGAACTAAAAGCAGTGATACTTGGTCCCTTAAAATTAAAATCTTTGAAGTTACAAGACATAGTTTGCTCATTAAATTGGAACTCAAAATTGAAGTCATTTTATTATTAAAAGTTTCATCGTATTGTTGCTTAACCACCAGTGTGACACCAGTTCAGTGTAACTGCAGTATATTACCGCATGTTTTTCACCTCTAAAGTCTACAGTTCTCGACAATTTATCCCTTAATTCTTGATGCATTGTTTTGTCTCGTTACATATTGACACGGGCGTGAATAATTCTGGAAAGTCTACATTGTTACATTATTCCCGTTTTTTTTTTGCTTTACATTCAGCCAATACCCCCGTTTATCTGTTATCGAACTAATTGTCTGTCCATTTATAGCAGTTGATAGCAAAAAGGTACCTTGGATAATTCCATTCCTATACCATGAGCTATACATTTAACCAAATGTACTATAAAAGTAGCCTTTTAATTCACTAAGATTACACATTACAAGAAGCATTTCTCTTATATGGTTGATATGAAATTCAACACAGTAACCCTAATTTTAATAACATAGGCACATCTTTGATATTCCCGAGTCTCACCGGTAGCCTTACTGAAACACCGGCACTACTACGTCGAACACGCTGCTATGTTTACTTCATCGTACGTCGACCTTTCTTCGAAATACTCCGCCACCGCAGTTATTATAAATTAGATCGTTTCATAATTCGATTCCATTTCTATGGCTAGTTAAAGGCCCATGGAATAGTGTTTATCACAGCGTTCATAAAACTAGTTTTACGATAAACCCGTTCACGTACAGGTACCTTATTTCATGTACCTTCTGGAAATCATTCCGCGTTCGTCAACGGAAGCAGTGGTCTCTTCCGGTGAAATGTCGAGAAGGTTCGCGAACACTCGGCCGCATCACATAGCTTAGTCGCGCGTTGGCCCCGAGCAAGAATCTAGATCCATCTTACTAAATGAACTACAACTTAATTGAGGATAGTTACTGCACTTATTGTGTACGCCGAGCTTAGAATAACGGTAGAGAATTAATATTTTCCAAAGCATAGTCATCAGCACAGCGAAACGTGATGGAAAAAGCGCGAAAGTTCGTTGGTAACCCTCTCCACTCCTATATAAAGGCCGGCGCAGTCCGCGCAGAACGTAAGTTCCCTGAGAGGGTATACGCAGAGTGATCGCAAGTCAAGAGTGAATTTCCTGTGTAATCTGTTGAAGTGGCATACGCAACCGGAAAGGTGAGTATGAAAGATTAGTGGTCCTAGAGTAATATCGGTGCTCTGAAGTTTGTGTGCGAGAGGTACTTTATACTACATGACTTACGTTTTCGGATGTTGAAGTGTGTGATCGTGTAGTTTCGTGGAGTTTCGGGGAATACTAGGTACTAGATTACAATTGTGTAATAACCTCGTTGTGAGGTTATCAAGTGTGTGATATTTCATAGGCCTCTTCGCAATATGTTGAGCTTCACTTCTTATTTAGTTACGCAGGATTCTAATGATCGATTGGGCTGTGATTGTCTAACTGCGGCGTTAAAAATTAGTACAATTTAGTTGCAGTGGTGGTCTTATAAAAACGAATCTAGTTACATAGAAATGCGGAATCATTATGTACTTCGTCTAATTCGTGTATATATATAACAATTTGTATTGTAGATGCCTGAGGAGCAGCAGAATGTGGAGACTTTCGCTTTCCAGGCGGAGATCGCCCAATTGATGTCTCTTATCATCAACACTTTTTACTCAAACAAGGAGATCTTTCTTCGAGAATTGGTTTCTAATGCATCCGATGCTCTCGATAAGATCCGTTATGAATCGCTTACGGACGCCTCGAAATTGGAGGCGCAGAAGGAGCTATACATCAAGCTCATTCCTGACTCTGAGAACAAAACTCTTACCATCATCGACACCGGTATCGGAATGACTAAGGCCGATCTTATTAACAACCTTGGCACGATCGCGAAATCCGGAACCAAAGCTTTTATGGAGGCTCTCCAGGCTGGCGCCGATATCTCGATGATCGGTCAATTTGGTGTAGGTTTCTACTCAGCCTACCTCGTTGCCGATAAAGTGACGGTGACCTCGAAACACAATGATGACGAACAATATACGTGGGAGTCATCGGCAGGAGGATCTTTTACGATTCGTACGGATAACACTGAGCCTCTCGGCCGTGGAACGAAAATCGTCCTTCACTTGAAAGAAGACCAAGCCGAATACTGCGAGGAGCGCCGCATCAAGGAGGTTATCAAGAAACACTCGCAGTTTATTGGGTACCCGATCAAGCTCCTTGTCCAGAAGGAACGTCAAAAGGAAGTGTCCGATGATGAGGCCGAGGAAGACGACAAGAAGGAGCAGAAAGAAAAAAAAGATGACGATATTGAGGACGCCGGTGAAGATGAGGATGCCGACAAGGAGGCTGGTGACAAGAAAAAGAAAAAAACTATCAAAGAAAAGTATACGGAAGATGAAGAGCTAAACAAAACTAAACCAATTTGGATGCGAAATGTTGATGATATTTCTCAGGAGGAATACGGCGAGTTTTATAAATCGCTCACCAATGACTGGGAGGACCATCTAGCAGTGAAGCACTTCTCTGTCGAAGGACAGCTCGAGTTTCGTGCACTGCTGTTCGTTCCTAAACGAGCTCCCTTCGATCTCTTCGAGAACAAGAAGCAAAAGAATAACATTAAGTTGTACGTACGACGTGTTTTCATTATGGAGAATTGTGATGAGCTGATTCCCGAATATCTGAACTTCATGAGAGGTGTTGTAGACTCCGAAGACCTCCCTCTTAATATTTCACGTGAAATGCTCCAGCAGAATAAGATCCTAAAAGTTATACGTAAAAATCTGGTTAAAAAATGCCTTGAGCTCTTCGAATCTATCGCTGAGGATAAGGAGATGTACAAAAAGTTCTACGAGCAGTTTTCCAAGAACATGAAGCTGGGAATCCACGAGGACTCGCAGAACCGCAAGAAGCTTGCTGATCTTCTAAGGTACTACACTTCTGCCTCTGGTGATGAAATGTGCTCTATCAAAGATTACGTAAGTCGCATGAAGGATAACCAGAAGCATATTTACTTCATCTCCGGCGAGTCCCGTGAAGCTGTGGCGAACTCCGCGTTTGTTGAGCGTGTGAAGAAGCGCGGCTTTGAAGTGATTTACATGATCGAGCCGATTGATGAGTACTGCATCCAGCAGCTCAAGGAGTACGACGGAAAGCAGCTCGTGTCGGTTACAAAGGAAGGACTAGAACTCCCTGAGGATGAAGAGGAGAAAAAGATGTTTGAAGCAAATATCAAGAAATTCGAGGGTCTCTGTAAAATCATTAAGGACATTCTGGACAAGAAGGTAGAGAAGGTGGTAGTTTCGAACCGCTTGGTCAGTTCCCCATGCTGTATTGTTACTTCACAGTATGGGTGGTCAGCAAATATGGAGCGTATTATGAAGGCGCAAGCTCTGCGTGATTCCTCTACCATGGGCTACATGGCAGCGAAGAAGCACCTCGAAATCAACCCCGATCATCCAATCATTGAGCAGCTTCGAGTAAAGGCTGAAGCTGACCGCAACGACAAATCTGTCAAGGATCTCGTGCATCTTCTCTTCGAGACTGCGTTATTGTGCTCAGGCTTCAACCTCGATGAACCTGGACAACATGCCGGGCGCATCTACCGTATGATCAAGCTTGGACTTGGTATCGATGACGACGGTTCCGAAATTGATGATGAGACTGTTGAGGGACCGCCCGCGTTGGAGCCTACTACCGAGGACGCTCAGCGCATGGAGGAGGTAGATTAGTTATCCCGGCCTAGTTACTCCGCCCAGTTATGATGCTATACGATCGGAAAGAATTACAGTGAACTTCAGTTGTAAATTGATTCATTAGTTAAAGCTTTCGTTCCTTGTAAGTAAGCCCCCATAAGGCATACCTGTACGAGTTGCGCCTATTAATTCAATAAACTCGTTATCCTGTACAGATAAAATCAAGTTTGTTATTACTTCAGTAATAATGGTCAGGCTGAGTGGGCAACGTAACTCCAAACCCAATCAATAACCCAATCAATACTGGAACGGACATAATAGGCGTAATCTATAATAATCTACACCTAATTTAAATCTTAGGATACTACGATGGAAATACTACGATGGAAGATGGAAATACTACGATGGAAGTATACTATGTTTAGGTATTTACTAAAAGTACTAAAATAAAAGACTTATTGTAACAAAAATAAATCTAGTTTTTACTTTTTATTTTAGTTACAAAAGACTAAAGTCGCTAGTTTTTACTTTAAAGTATGGATGGAGTATGGAAAACTCATAGTATAGTTTTTCATAGTTTATATAGTATAGTTTTTCACGATGGAAATACTACGATGGAAGTATACTATGTTTAGGTATTTACTAAAAGTACTAAAATAAAAGACTTATTGTAGCAAAAATAAATCTAGTTTTTACTTTAATGTATGGAGTATGGAAAACTCAGTTTATTTCATATTTTATATAGTATAGTTTTTCATAGTTTATTTCATAGTCTACTATAGTTTTTCATAGTTTATTTCATAGTTTATATAGTATATATGAAAAACTATACTAAAACAGTATATATAAAAAACTATACTAATATAAGTATAGTTTTTCATAGTTTATATAGTATAGTTCTATATATAAAAAACTATACTAATATAAGTATAGTTTTTCATAGTTTATATAGTATAGTTCATAGTTTATATAGTATAGTTTTTCATTGTTATAGTTTTTACATAGTTTATATAGTAGAGTTTTTCATAGTTTACTAAGTAGAGTTTTTCATAGTTTATATCGTAGTATAGTTTTTTTCATAGTTTACAGTAGAGGTGTTTTTCATAGTTTATATAGTAGAGTTTTTCATAGTTTATATAATATATAGTTTTTCATAGTTTATATCTATAGTAGTAGTTATAGTAGATAGTACGTCATACCGTTATTATGATAGTAGTACTACAAAGGCGTACAAAGATACGGAAGAAAATGCCTTTCCTAGCGTATGAAATAATGTGATAACCTGAGAAAAGTCAACATTATATGAGACGAAAGATGTGATCAGAAGTCAACATTATAAGAATCATACCTAGCCTTTACTGTGAACATATAATTTCGTAGTCGTATATGACTATGAAGTTAGTTATTATGGAGTTACTTAACCATTATTATTAGCCTTTCGTTGTCATATACCTACAGTCTTAGGAATTCCTAGTCCATCTCGTAGTTATATACCTACTTAGCCACGATTATTGGCCTTTTGTAGTCATATACGTATTTAGCCTTTCTCAGTCTGTCCTTAAGGTGGAAGGTGCCATCGCTTTCGTGGTGAAGGCGGCCGTACAGACCGGTGTTATTGCGTTGGATACACCCCGCTTCCTATCGTTTGATTCTGTAACATCTAAATTTTTGCAACATTTTATAATTATACTATTTTCAATAGAATCGATCGGTTAAAATTTAAGAAAATTCGTTCCTTGCCGAACTTAGTAGGCTACGGACTTAGCTGGCAATCTGAATGGAAAATAAATTTAGTTATATATTATGCATTATTAATCATACTATTAATCGCAGTGCGTATTATTAATCCTATTACTATGCAGGTCGGTGACGTAACGATAAAATAAAAATACAATATTTGTTGTCATATTAGTACGACGACTAGTTCTGGAGACAACTCTTTCGAGTTTCTTTGCCACGGAGAACAATCGAAAATGCAGTTCAACTAGAATAGAGGCATCGTATTCTTCCAGAAGGTGTGTAGCAGAACAGCGTCTGTATGACGTCCTTAACAGCATGAGTGACGCACTGCTAGGCATAAACCCATGTGAATGCCACCAATGAAATACGAGCTAAGCGGCACTTTTTGTCTAAAAGCGCCGCTCGACTCACATTTCGTGGAGTCTAGAGTTATTGCCCGTTGTCATGCAGTGGCTTTACGTGAACGAAGGTGTAGTGTAAATACCGTTAGGATGAGGTAGATTGTCTACTTTTTGTATACGTTTGTAAAATAAAGAAAATTTCGTTGATATATCCCAATATTGACAATGCAACAGATTGAAAGGGGTAATGTTTTGAATGACTCGACCGGAACGTGTCCGAAGCTAAGGTGTGATCAGGTTCCGTGCGTCTGAAGTTTTAAAGATGATGGCAACAGTAACAACAAGAAGAAGCACAATCGTGGCGAAACAGGGGTTGAAGACAAGTAGAAGAGAAGACAAACAAGGGATACGGTGTGACACGCTGAGGTACGTGGGAACACTTATCAACGTGTACACGTCATTCTTCAGCACCAGACTAACTTATAACGCTGTGTATAGTCGGCACAACGATATACGCGTCTAGTCGACGGCATACGCAGAGAGAGTGAAAAATGAAAAAGAAGGTGAACAATCTTTATGCAAATGTCTGTATGCTGTGTAATTCTAACGATTTTGTATTATGATTCCGTGTAGTGACTATTCAAAGATGTTACCGCAGTAGAGGCTACCTACACACTCAAGTTGCAAGCTACTTGAGAATATTACCGAATCAACATCATCTAAATTTAGAAAAATATCTATACCTTCATAACTTCCAATACCAAACCAGAGTTTCAAAAAGAAAACAGTTGCATAAAAAAGCTCCTAAGAGGCACAGATATTAGCAAAGCTTACGGCAAGTGGACATTAAAAAAAAGCGCTTACAATTACAAGAATTTTACAAGTGGTCTAATAAGGCTCTTAACGCTTATTTGACAATACTAAATAATAAGTAAAATCTTATTTTTCGACTGCAATATTTTTTGACCTAGAGGTAGAATAACGAATTCAGGTAGGTCTAGCAAATACTGGTTTAATTATAATGCATATGGGTAACTGCAGACCACTTGGTTGACAAATACCGTAGCTAGGTGTCATTTTCGAAGGTGAGCGGAACGAGTATTCTAGCTATCCGATAATAATAATATTGATAATGCTAATATGTTATCCACATCAAATACCGGACAGTCATTGTACAACCTAAAAACGTTTTGCTTTTTACACGTGCACAGAGTAGGCGCTAAAGTCTCTTTTTGTTTGCAAAAAGACCATCTGGTGTACGCGTGTATATATGCAGTGAAAGTTCTCCGACTATCAAGAGAATATTGCTCAACCTTTACATAAACATGTTACATGGTGTGTTTGCATAGGACTCGAAAGTCACGCAAAATGGGTGGCAGAAAATACAAAAATAACTTTTGGTGCGCAGTTATCAAATTACTATTGATGTTGATTCGTGCTTTAGATAATACCTTTTGGTCGTACTTGAACATGTATATATAACAGCACTTATATATATATATAGCGCGTTGTTTCCGACATATACAGATGGATGCATTTTTTTTAGTAGCAGAACGAGATAAAGATAATCGCTGTGATTACTGATTGTGTCAAGTTGACCTATATGAGATGACAGGTTTTGTTTCTATGAAAGGTAATATATATAGCGTGAAACTCTAAATGTCTACATGAAGCAACACGCAAATGTCTGAGACTTCGAGTGAAGCTATTCAACTCAACTGTAATCATAACATACATTATATCCTAATTAATAAGTAACTATTAAAAAAATAACAGTAACAGATAAAAAAAAAATCGTTGAGACACTAAAATAATCGAAAACAAACGGCAATATATTTCAGATCCGTCCGTGTCAAGTAGTTACTTTGGAAGATGGCTATCACAGTCTCCAACGCAACAATGTCTACGGAGAGAAAAATAGAAACAGGTTTTTGTAAAGCATTATGCGCAGTTTATATAAAAAAGCGTCCATTCTAAGCTCGGAACTTGACGGAATTCAATGTATGCTGTATCGATCTGGTATATTTTAACATCTGCTGAACTAATTACGAGTAATTCAATTTAGTCAGATACGCGCGCCCCACACCATAGACAGTTCCCTCATTTTTGGGCGAAGGTATAGAACCCAGTGCGCTTAGCAGCTATGTTGCATCTGCCCCAATCCCTAACATGAAGGATTTTGTATTCGACTTGACAGATTTCATACGGTAGCCTCAGAATTGAAGAATTTGTTTTTTTCCTAGAGGAGATAATATGGATGTTAAAAAGTAGCTAAAATAATTTTTTAATAAGATTAAATGAAGGTTACTAAACTTAGATGCGAGGCGAACTTAGATTTACGTGTGAGCAAAGTGTTTTTGCAAGTCCTACGCAAAACAGATCAATGCTATTCATTTCTATGACAGAATGAATAACGGTAGACAATCTCAGCAGATCGTTTCGATATGAAAAATTTAAACCACGGATGCATATGCCATTGGTGGCATTCAAATGGCATTTTGTTGTAAATACAACATATTAACATATGGGATTGGTTTCCCAAGTTCGCTTATGCCATTTTTACGTTGTGTAAGCTTTGTCTCACACTCGAAACCTTAAAAAGCACACTCGAAGCCTAAAAAAGTTTTCCTAGGTAGAATATATCGCAAAAGTTCCGAATCGAAACAAATTTTTCGTTTAAAAAAAGGGTTTAGAATGGTAACGCAAGAACACGGAAGAACAAAATGGGCTCTAGATAAACTTCTGTTTAAAGCTATTCGAACTTACCGATTTGACTTGATATTCAATGTCAGCATTTCCAGTCCTGCGCGGTTCCCAAAGATTGACATATTGCCTCACATATTCTACGAAAGCGTCTATATCTTCAACCCGTTATCCGTTTCTCAGTGAAGTAGTACCTATGGAGTAATCTACGCATTTAATATCGTTATTATCGTATTAAATATAGTTTGAAGCTATATTTTATACTAGTTCTGAACCCAAGCCAGAAACAAGACGTCAGCGTTCAATGCGTTGCAGTGTTCACGAAAAACGCTATTACGAGAAACTCGTACTCACAGTCTGTCACGGAACGTTCCTTCCCGGCTGAGTTCTTCTCGTGTGACACGTAACTCTTGGTCTGAACGTGTCAGGTTTGTCATGAAATCAAATTCTAGTATACTATGCAATTACATATTGAGCAACTATTTAAATTTATTCAGGCAAATCAAAATTACCCCGTTTTTAATATGGACACGTAAAATTCTGTAACGTTCCCTAATTCTAAGGACAGGTGCCCGAGTTCCCTGTCCTGTTGAACTATGAGGTGCCTGTTTCACTACTGCATTATTTATTATATACAGATGCCCCTGCTGGTGGTAACAAAGCAACTTTTAAAGAAAAAAGCGTCTCGGAGCGCCGTTGGTTGATATGATAGCTAAGAGAGAAAAAAAAAGCCGTTTTAATGTTTATCTCATCACGGCTTATCCCAAAATTACTCGAGCATACTCGCAACCACTCGAAAGTGATAAACATTTCTTGTAGAGACCTGTGCAAAAAAACCTATGCAAAAGGACATTCACACAAAATGATGCTTTAAAAAGACACGATAGATATTGCGAAGAGAGAAACCTTGCCTTTATATGAGCATTATTTTCAGAATAAATTTTGAAAAATTGAGGGTCACAATAATGAAAACGCTGTCATTAGAGCAACTCAGGATTAATCTTTACCATGAGGCATACATCCTCAATTCGTATTTCAAACTTCCAGGACTATGTGCTTCTAGGTTCTTCACAGAACGAGAATTCTAGAGGGAGTGGCTATCAAGGAATAACTAATACAGTTAATTATATGACATCTAAAATTTTCCAAATAAACGTACCTTTTATTTTAATTTTTCATCACCGCACGTCATAAGCGAAGTTGACTACTGAATTAGAATGATCAACCAACATTTGTGAAAATCTTCTTGTTGTGTCTCGTTTATTTATTACACTTAATACTCATATCATGTCCAGGCTAATAACCTAGCCTATTCGCCTCTATTTAGGTAATTCTTTGCACACGTTCGACGAAGTATGTCCACTAACGAACCTCATTTACTCTTTTCTTGGCCAACCCTTAGCACAGAGTGCTTCATAACTTCCGACACTGAAGTCTCTCAGCACAATAATATGGAAGTCGTGAAATATGCGCACTGGATCCCGTAGCCCCGTAATTTTCATATATGCCATCTCTATGTCTCTAATATAAACAAAAGGTCAGCTAAAGTAGACGTTGAAAATCATTTGTTTTTCACCTAGAACCTTAATTTGTGGAGCCAGAATTCGGCATGAATTTTTTTCACTGCGTAATGAAATGACAGTTTATAAAAGCCACGAAACATTTTCAAATATGTTGTAGAAGCAAATAAACAATGGAAGTGTTAAAAAAAGAACATTAAAAATAGGCAGCCATCACTTATGTTCCAAAGAATAGGAATCAATTGATCCACTTTATCGAGATACCGTTCGAATTTGAAAGCATTAACTTCTAGATAATCAATTAGACTTGTGGGGAACATAAGGAGGTATTACAATTCAACTTCGATTATAGCTGGACTCTAACCGGGACTTTTTTGTTTAGTGCTTTTCAATGATTTATTATTGAATTAATTCTACGAACAGTGGATGGTCGGTAAGCTAATGCACCTGGCAGGCCTCAATAGAGCTCTTTAGTGGACTTGCTTATGTGACAATCGAATATGTCAACTGATGATTATTGGAATTCTGAGTCAGTACTAGTTTCTTGTACTTATTATGATGCTAATATTAAATGAAAAAAAAATCAGCTCTTCAATATTGCGTCTTAAGACCGGAGAACTTGGTATGAAAGACTCAAATTCACGTACCATCTAGTTAATTCCCATCAAATTAACGTTAGTCGTTTGACCGAGATTTGGCTATGGAAGCTTGCATGACTTCATTGTGATAATGACAACTATAGTGCACTATATTTCTGTAAAGAAGGATCTCGAAATGGAGGCAGATTGACACTTCACCTCCGAGAAAGCTTTCAAATTCTTACTGGCCATTACCTCTGGTTTCTAATAAATATGTTTAAAGAGTAAGCTTAAATACTGCGAGTTCTTTGAACCGTTGAAGGCGTTTAAAAGCCATTTAAATTCTGATCGCTATTGCGATACAGTCTCCTTTTCAAAGATTTTTAAGAATTGCATTCTTTTAGTAATATCTAACCCAATTAGACAGCTTTTGCCTAATTTCTCCTACTCACAGTTTTTATTTAACTTACTTAGTAGTGCTTTATAACATTAGATGTTTACGGTGAATAAATATGGAGAGGTTGGTATAACGTCAGTGCAATTTCCAGACTCATAATCCTCAATGGTCTTTTTATTACTTTCTAATTGTTATCTTTATTATTCTATAGCGTTTCGAGCAACATAAAAGGCAACTTGTTTCATGAATTCGAGAGATTCGAACGTTCTACTTAATGCTATCTGTTGAAATGCATTGTATACTGCAAATCCTGAACTATTGGTTTCAATTGAGGAAGTATGGCTCCAGCGGCCAAATACCCTTTACTTCTCTCAGAAATGTATTGTCATAAAAGTTGTAAAAATTAGGTTGGTATGTAAGGGATGATGATTTTTGTTCAATTATTTTCTTTTGTTTGTTTATTCACCGCTATATACCTTTTAAAAACATCCTCTTTCTTCCGCTAGCCAATTGAAACGGTGCAGAAAAGGTACTTTTACCTGACTTCAAACTTCATAAACGAATGTTTTTGGCGAAAAACAGAGCACTTTTAGTACCTATTCTACTTGTTTCTTAGCCCGGGCCCAAAGCTGCCAAAGCAGCCCGGAATATTTGTGTCGTGTGCAATGTCAATTCCAAGCGTATTTACAGACGGTGTCTTCATGTCGATATGAAGCAGCGAAAGTAATGAGTAACACCGAAAGATACGTCTAAGCCAAAAATTACACATATTTTCAGTCCCAAAAAACTGGTTTATGTTTAGTGGGACTGAATGGATCTATAGATTGGGAATTCAGTGATATATCGGGAAATACTAGTGGCGAGTTGAATGCGAAATGATACGTCTCAACCTAAACAGAGTGGTTGAATGAATCTTTTAATACCAGACCTATAGATTTCCGACGAAAGGTAATAGATGAATTGGTTGAAAAATGCAGTAATGTCAAAGAAAGTGACGACGAATGTATGATAAATTATTGACGCCACAATTTGTGTGAAACGCCACGTGTTCTATTAAATAGAACAAACTGCCTTTACTCATACACTGTCGTAACAGAAATAATCGTCGCTTTTTTTTGTTAGACGCAGTTAGGCATATAAGCAATTTAGTGGACGCAACGACTTTTGGGTGAAAAATTTAGGTTATCGCTAGCTAAGTAAGTATAGAAAGAGATTTCTGACTGAAGTTCAATGTATTAAACTGAGGAAGGGCTAAACCATAAACGGCGCCAAAACTCCACAAAGTCCAAAGTTAAAGTTGTGAAACTAAATTACGGCTTTGTGATTTTTACACTACGTACCGATTATCCACCCGCTCAAATCGGCGTCTAAAGGGTCAATACAAGCTCCTAGGATAAACCTCGCTATGTGGTAAAACATAAGATGGCCGAGAAGTGAGGCCGATGCTACATACACAGTCTGGCTTTCAGAGCGTATATTCTCATTACAAGCTGGGTGTTTACGTTACGATAAATAGTTTGCACTGCAATAAAAAAACACGGACTCAGGAGTAAAAAAATTCGTATTTTAAAAATTGGCGCACTTGAAAAAATTTTTACGAGTCCAAGTGTGAATGAACTTTTATCTTTGTTGGAAACTTGTTTGCTTGCTTATTTTCACCGAGTTCGCAAGTTAGACTCACATTTCTATTAAATAAAATATAATGTTTTTTCGAGCTTGGATCACGCAACCATCTATTGCTGAACGCGTTTTTAACATCATTTTTTCATATGTAATTAGTCACAATTTTTGCTTACGCCTTTTAAGCTTGATATTAACCTTAACATAATAGGACCTACCTTTTTGAAAAAAAACCTTTATTTATTGTTCTCACTTATGCCTACATCAGTTTGTTTTAGATCAATTGCACGAGGCTTATACAGGAAATGACGCAACACAATAATTTAATAAGTTTTGTATTATCCAATAGACAGCCCACTGATTACACTTTGGATTCTAAATTCAGATTACGGGCGTTGTTTTCCAGTATATATATATATATATCATCAGCACACCACGTTAATAGCTTTGAACGATTTTACAAAATGTCTGCTAAAGGCACGACGTATTCATTTTCTTCTGCATCTCCCTTTGAATTTTTATTCTATTACAGTTCGTTCGATTATCCTTTTCGACTCGATCCCATACTTCAGTATAGAATAAAAGAATAGGTCTTTTAATTTACATTTACGGAAATGAAATGTAAGAGAAACGTGAGTATTTCTAGAGGACCTTGAATTCTTCTTTTTAAATTTTTGAAGTAGATAAATATGTCATAAATTGGTTTTCTCATGTCTTCTTGTTTTGTATACACACTATAGGGTAAGGTCAGATAACTTCCTTCGATACAATTATAGCTATATTGCTTTTTAAATACCTACCAACTAAATGTACAATATGTCGTAAAATGCAAGCGTTACAAGTGTGAGGCGACTGTTCACGACTTTTTGTGTCATTGTTGGATATCATTCCATCGAAAAAATCTACGGGCTCTATTGATTAGGAGTATTTCACTTATACGCTATTTTTTTTTCATCGCTGGCCGAATCTGTATTCCTCGCGTGAAGACTACAAGGAAAATCATAAGAAATGTGGCGATTATTGCCTGTGTTAAATTAACGTACAAGAAGACAAAGGGTTCTTCTTCGATGTAGGGTCCAACCAAGATTGGGGACATCATACCACCAGCAGAAACACAAAGCATGACTAGTGACATATACGTGTGAGACAACAGAATATACTGCATTACGTGACTAAGAGAAGTAGCAAACATTGGCGACACCCCAGCGCCCATTAGTCCAGTGGAGATCCACACAATAATTGGTGACCATTTTCCCGCGATTATAAGCGCTGTTGCTCCCAACAGGCAGATAGAATGGCAAACAATCAACATACTGCTCGGACGCATGCAAAGAGACGCAAATGTCGAAACTACCCTACTCAAAGTAAAAAAAAGCCAGAAAACAGCAGAAACGTAGGCACTGTTGGACTTGCTGAAATCCAAGCGCTCATTTTCAACCACGTATACAGCCAGCATGGAAACGTAGGTTTGTTCAAGCGAAACAATGAAAAAGACGTACGCGCTAAATGCCGCTACAATAATGAGCTCCGATCTACGTGAGCACGTTGAATCAGAACTGGTCGAGTTTCCAGGCGAAATGTTGCTTCTACTAAATGCATATGAGATTATCATGAATGCAGTATTGACAAATATTAGGCTTCCGAGTAACAAGTATGGAATGTACACGGTTGTGTCTGCAGTACTGGGCAGAATTTTCAGAGAATTACCTATAGATCCATTGACGATGGTCTCGATGACGGTGTGCCTGAAATAATAAAGGAGATCAACAGGATACATTAAAAAAACATTTATTGATATTCTCTTTGTCAAGAAAAACACAAAAATGCTCTACTAAATATGTGATTCAATCCGAGGCCCATTGATATTTATCCATTGTCCAAATAATAGATTCCATATTGTTTGCTTTGTTGATGACCCCATTCGTATAAAATAAATTCGCAAATCGTCCCCTAACACACGCTTCGCTTCTCCGTAAACATTTCGAAAGCAAAACGTATCTTAGAACTTTGGAATGCTCCATCAACTTATTAAGCAACTTCATTAATCCTAACAGGACAGCCTTCTAATTACGATTGTTTACGTTTTATTTTATTTGTCATATTAATTTAACGTTTGGACAAATAGTAGATTAGGCTAGTTATTTCCTGGAAGTACGCTGCAAATACTATGCTTGCTTCAGGGCAAAAATTTCCCTCAACGCATGCCTCTGTTCCTTTATAGATCCCTTCTTGAACGAGTAATTACTATATTGTGGTATATGGTAGGACATTTTTTTAACAGGGTATGAGAGATTCAGGGTAATGCCATTCGAACCGTCTTTTAGCTATCAATGTCCGACCGTAGATTAAGCCTTTTTAATAAGCATGACATTTTTATTATTTCACAGTTATGTATGCTCTAAATCTGCTGTATGGTGTAGACACCAACCTGCGCGCCCGTCACAAGCTAAACTACATCTGATCCATCGCTGGCAACCTTCTAAATATCCCCATAAAGATAACCATAGGACGCTGTTAGCTCAATCGGCTGAGTGCAAGAACTACGCAGTAAGTTCCCTGGACTATCAGTACAGATATATTCGGAACTTCTTTTTACCATATATCCGTTGCACTAAAACATATTTGCTCAGAGTTATTGAAATCCATTAAGCATTTTGTGCAGCAAATTGGTGCCGAGGGTGTCCTCTTGTTGTTATATATTAGTTATATTTCATAAGACTGTCATGTGATTGTTACTGGATTTCTATCTGTCTAAACTTAATGTTTAAATAAATCATATTTAATCTTGGGTATTAAATACAATGCGCTGTCATATGAACCATGCCTCGTTCGAATAATATCTTGCCATTAACATCTAGAAGCAAATCGATTAGCTCTAGCTTACATACGTTGCTATATTATATACAGAATTTGCTAAGTTGTCGTCTCCACATTAGGCCACAGTTAGAAAAAACAAAAGCTTCTTAGCGAAAGTTTTTTTTCGTTGCTTTCAAAAAATAGCCTCTCCGTCAGGCGCGGAAAAATCTTATACGGAAGTATTTCTAGAGAGCTCTTTGTTTGGAACTCGGACTTTACTAAAATGTCGGCTTATTTTCCCACCAGTCTCTTTCTTATTTAACAAGTTTTTTTATCATTACAATTTTTTTTAGTGATCGAACCTAAGAACCTTCCCCTAAATGGCCAAAAACTCACCCACCTTGAATGTACCTTACTGAGGAAAGGCTCGGCTACAAGTGGTGCCACAACACCGCCCAGTCCAAAACAGAAGTTGAAAAACTGAAATACAGTTGCGCTTTTTTCTTGCCAAATTCCTATGATCCAGCCATTGGAACCGACTTCTATAAGGCCAAAAGTACCCCCAAGAAAGAACATTGCTATGTGACAAAATGTCAATTGGCCGAGAAGCGGGTTAAGCGCGACGCATAAACTAGCTACCAGTAAAGACATTATCATCACAACCTGGATGTTTACGTATCGAAGTATGACGCCAGCTGAAACAAGGAACAAGAAAAGATGAGCTTAAGGAAAAGAAGAGGCTTATTAGATGAAAAGTGAGGGATCCGCTAAAAATCAATTTAAAACTTTTTGCTAGTAAAGTCTATTAAAACTTTAGCTAACTAGTTGTAACTCCTAAAATGTTCTACAGATACGTTTTACCATGCCGGCCTTTTGACCCAGGATGTCGTGTAACGTAGACTGATCATGTTAGCCACCAAAGCCTGTATCTCCAAAAAAAACCCTGCTTACCAAAAATACAGAAAATAATTGATCCAATTCCACGGGTCGTGATGGTGTATGCCATGGCTCTGGGTGACGTAAGATAGATTTTAGAAAGGTCGAGTAACGTTGCGCCTGTCAGCCCGAAGATACAACCCTAAAATATAAATTAGACACACAAGTACAATATTAATTTTTTTTCTGTGAATGAACTCTTACATAAAATAGTTTTTGTTGTTTCAGAGGTATATTTATTCTTAAAATGACTTTAAATAAATAAATTAAAAAAATGAAAGATAAAAAAATGAACAAAAAACTTCTGTTCGGAAAGCTCGGAAATAAAAACTCAAAAGCTTGTTGAGAGTAGTTAAGCAGTTGTACATTTTTACAAATATATATTCAAAGATATGCGACAAAGAAATAACTTACTACCTTAGTAGAGATACAGACCTACTGAAGCAGAACTAGATAAAAAAACAGTTATATTGGGAAGACTACCTACGTAACAATACTAAGCAGCAATATATTTTTGACCCGCTTAAGGGCAGGGCTGGAAAAGGCTTCAGACGTTCCAGTTCACTCTTATAATTGAACCTATTGTTAATCTAATGATATATAACTTTGACGTGCCACTTGTAAAAAATAGTTTGGAATTATATAAACGAGGTAAATCCACTGTCTATAAGCTTGCGCTGTAGGGTTGGCATTGAGCGCTTGCGTAAATCCAAAAGCCTTTTCTTGAAGACGTGTGAAGGCAAATATACATACATAATGATTTAGTTAAGGGAGAGGGTCTTCTTACACTATGTACAAACAAAAGATCGCATGCCGAAAAGGTTATAGATCCGCTTGCCACCTACCCGCAGAGTTCAAATAATATTTATATATGTTATTAAGTAAAGAAGCCTTATTTAAAGTATGGTTTGCCTAAATAATAAATTTATCTTAGTTATAAGAAAAGCTTTTAGCGCGAACAGTATCGTGTAAAAAATGTTCTTGTGCATGCCTTGACACCTATCACAAGTTTTTTTTTACATCTTGGTATTTCGGCTCCGAAACGTGTAGGTATTGATCACGCTAAAAATTATAACGTAAGTCATCAGAGATATCTGCCCTACGATATTAACTTGTATGCAATCAGACTTTGTATGATAGGTGTTTGGAATTATTCTTCGGTTTGTCCCATTTTGCGAATTTGTGGATCATGCTCGAGTCACGTATGTTTGCATAAGCGAAGTAGAGTTTATTTCTGCATTGTATTACACATTGGTGCTTATGAAGCTATTTTAGAAAAGTGTTTAGTCACGCGGCACCAGCGTCGACCATATTAATTGCCTGTCGTCGATAGTTATAATATCAACAGTATGAACTGCGCAACGAATGTAGCTGGTTCATTGCAGTTGGGGAGATCGTCTGTTCGGATGACTCCGTTGAGTTCTGTTGACATTTGGGTTAATGGGTTTGAATAAAAAAAAGGCAGACCACATGAATAGGATCGGCGGGATACACAGTGAAATATCTTGTACGAATATTAGAAAGCAGTTTTTAGATGATTAGTAAAGAAGTAAAAATTGGATAGAATACAGGTTGGTGTTGGAATAAAAAGAGGCGAAAAGAATACTATCATAAGCCAGTAAGGGAGAGGAAGGGGTGCGGGGTAATAGACACAGAGGGAAAGAAAAAGCTCATTTGCCTCTTTATTGTGTTGACTTCATCGGCTTCGTGGTATCATTGGAGTGGAGAGGGTCTTGATGGAGACAACTTGACACAAACGGCGGGGATGCACCCTCCGGAATGAGCGACGTTGAGTAAGCTATATGTAGTGCGAAGAAGGTTGTTCAGCACGCGTTCGGTTACAGTCGATTCGTATCTGTCGTAGGACTTTTTTTTCGATGGTCTCCTTGTTCAAGCGAAATTCTTGAAAGGTTACGTCCGCCATTAACCGGTGACGAGCCGTTCCTATATTTAACCGCCAGTTGTTTGTTAATATATTCAGAGTGCCTGTCCATAGGCAGCTTTGGAAATTACAAACATGCATTTGAAAACTGCCTTAACATTACTGTATATGGGTGACATGGATTTCAAGATAAAGGTGTATGCTCTATTATTTCGTGGGGTTGTTGGAGCAAATTCAATTGCCGACGTATCAATGTGCAGTGTTTATTTCAAAATAAAAAAAATACTTTGTAATCTTAGTTTAATTGGGTTTTCTTTCGCCTACAATCATTCCGAATATCTTTACCTTTAATACTTCAAATGCGTGCCATGACAGCCGCTGCACGCACTGCTTGCTGTGCCACAAAGGCGCACGCTTTATGATCATCCTGGTGACTGGCTGCCTTGAACGTCGCTCGCGTCCCTGTTGCGGACCGACTAAGTCATACACATTTACGTTTTATATATAAAACGTTTGAAATATATATATTTTTCAAACAAAGCTAAAGCCGATATGAGGTACACCACTAAACAAATAAAGCACGTATTGATGGTGCTGCTTTACTAAACCGTCAACCAATCCTTTGTTATACAAAGCGTGACATACTGTTAAGTACATGCCAATACTGGATAACTGATTTTCTTTGAGGAAGTTCCTTTAAGCGTATGAGTCTTGACCAATACGGTCGCATTAGAAGAGAGCTAATACGGTTCGAATGGGTGATTCCGAATAATAAAGTCTTAGTGAGCATTATTGTGGTGAAATAAATTATCTCCTATAAAAAGATAGCTTCTGTTTGTCCGTTAACGCTATTCGGTACACCTGCTTTTAGTTATTTGGGTTAATCTCAAAAAAGTCGGCACATTAGTCGATTTTTACCAATCATAACTCTATATCGCAATATATACGAACAGGAAAATACATCTACTTTACTTATGAAAACAATTAATGATTATGATTCGTAGTGTTAAACACCTAACGCTTTCCAGCCTGGTTGTAGTAATTACCAAGTATGATCTGTTTAGATGTTCTTAAGCAATTGCTGTTGTAGCAAATTGTGACTTAATGATTGATAATATTAACAAGAACACCAATTATAAAAACAATAGGAACATGCAGTGGAGAAAATCAAATGATTATTTTCTGAATTTATGAGTCTTAAGGTATTTTTATATTACGGGATGAGGTTGTTGTTCAATTTACGGGACTTTGCTTGTGTAAATGATGGAAGCGCAATAAATAATAAGATCTTTTTAATTCATCAGCACTTGAGTGGTTCATAGTTTTTGTAACGGTAAAAAGCTGAAAAACCTTTTATTCATGCGAGCCCTCGCTTTTTCCAAAATTTGGAATCTTGTTAACTGTGATATGATTAAAAGAAAACTTCCACTAATACGAAATACCCACAACAAATCTCCGTCCATATAATTATATAAAATTTTACTATTATTGTGATTCGTCTATCTAAACATTTAGTAAAGCAATAAAACTAATAGACGGACCAATCCATTACTTTTCGTATAAGTCCAGTATTAACTAAATTAAGCAAATATTTTCTCTTGAATATCTACATTCTTTTAGCTTAGCAGAGACGGTCGGTTATTCTACCTTTATTTTTATGAAGTCACTAATTATTGAAGACAAAAGAAATAATCTTTTTCACTTGGGATTCCTTCTACGCACTTCACAGGCTAATTTCAACGTGTTCTTTAATAGTCGCATTGTCCCTTACAGTATTACCTCATACTTTTGATTTGTCTGCCAAAAATCAAAAGAAATAATATTGGAGAGTAAGCGACAGAAACAATCAACGGTTTATCTGTACAAACAAGTATAGAGAAGAGACGTTCTATAACCCGAGTAACCATTGGTTAGCATCACCCCATTCTTTTAACGTAAATGACACTCAGATGACAGAATTGCTATATCTCTTTTTATTATTTAATGGATGTGATTAAAAAAAGTGTTAGCATGTGTGCGTATTAAGCACCACCATGCTAGCCAATACGCGCGAATTAAATTCCAATTAAAAAACACTAAGATCTCAGTCGTAAGCTCAAAGTTATTCCGTTTTCGAATTGGTGAAACGGTAACATACTTGCCTGCCGTACTGACTGCTTGAGTACGAGTCGCGGGCAGCCAAAAAGATTTGAGGGTGGAACGTTTACCAAGACGACTGATTGTCTTATATATCCCACTGATGGTGCAATAGTAGCGTGTTTGCCTATTGGATTTAAAAAATCTTCAAGAGGCTCAGGTTGCAATGGTAGCGTGTTTGCCTATTAGATTTAAAAAAATCTTCAAGAGGCTCAAGTTCCAAACCAGACGCACTATTGTGAGTTGACTATCGACAGCAATACTTATTATGGTACCAAACGTAAGACTCGAAGCATTTGTTGCCTAATTTGATTTATCTAATTATTACGGTAGATGTCAAAGTGACTTCTTGTGCAGCCAGAATAAAAACTAGTAATCCAAAATAAGTGATCTTAATCACCTACAAATTAATTTTCCTAAACAGTTTGGTAAAATGGTTGCATGAACGCATTTGCTTAGAGAAACCGATACTTACCAGGCTAAAAATAGCGATATGTAGATTGATGGTTTGGAACCATCGTACGAGACCAGCACTTACTCGAACTCCAAACATTTCGTACCGTTCTTTGTACATTCAATTGGAATACGTACTAGGTACCATCTATAGTATTGTAACAAGGCTAAATGGTAATAAGCATAGACATACGAAGGCCAATATCTGCTTTTTGAAAAAAAAAGTAAAAAGGTTATAATGTAACGAAACGATAATCTCGTCCGTTTTAATCTGAGTCGAGCCGGGCACTGACGCTCTTAAAGCACGGAGACGTGAGGAAGTGTCAACGTACACCGCTTCCCTTGCCTCGTCAGCTGACTGTGCTAGCTGTAAATTTAGCGCCTCGCCAGTTAACATCGTGCGAGAAGATAAAGCTGGTCTGCCGTGTTTGAGCACTAGCCATGATTGTGACAAAAGCACTGGATGCACGATTGCCAATTGTAAATTAATTTGCAAGTCCTTTTGGATCATACATACTTGAGAAAATCATTTTTATAGAGGCACTGTAAATGAGCATGTATTTTATAATAGGCCGACTGATTGCCAAGCTATATGAAGTAGTACTAGTAGGACATCGTGAACGTAGTTATAATTAGCACCCAAACATATTTGCAAAATAGGAAAGCTGCCACGTGTCGTTGTCAATTCAGTAAATTGCTTATAGTCACCAGTATGCCATGCCACGGTAGACGGGCTTTTTTTTTTTAAAGAAGTTCGGTTTGCTCGAATTCGCGTTGGATTTATTTTTAGGGTATATGTACTGGCGAAAGCTAATGCTTCAGGAATTACCTCATGGGTGGTAAACAACGCTTGTTCCATCGCAAACAAGGGCGAACCCTTGGCCATGCATAAATATCTCGTCACTAATACCTCTGATTAAAGCCTTCCATTTGCTACGGTAGCGTTGAACATTGCGGGACAAATACAGTAATTTAATTTTTCTATTACCCAAAATTCGAAGCAGTTGCTTTTTTCAAAGGTTGAAGCGTCCTAATACCGATGCCATGCAATGAACAGTTGTGCCTATTGAGTAATGGAGGTTTAATTAAAGAATTTTATTTTAAAGGAAAGATATGTATAATACTTATATTGTGTTTACCAGTAGAATGTGCTTGATATGCACGCTAGTGAGAGCCCTAATTATTATTATTATTGACTAATGATAATTATTACTACCCAAATTACTGAAAACATCACTGAGCTCCGTTCTGGGCCTATTGTATTCCGCAAGTAGCTTCCTGAAGGCTTCACATGTACGAAAACAGCGTCACAAATTTCTTTTCTCTTTCATGCAATGTTCCTGCAATGTTCCACCCAGATTCCGTAGATCTTCCGTTTACTAGCCACAGACATAAGTCCAAGTGGATTTAATTTGTTTTTAAATATGCCCACCGATGTAGGAAACTACGTATCTTAGAAGAATTCTCCTTATGCAAACATTGCAATATTTATCGTGGTATTACATTCAGCTTAAGCCCTATAGGTTTGCCTACAGCGCACATATTCGATTGGTACAGAGAAAACAAATTTTATTCAAACAATAAAAAAAATGTCAGAAAGGGAAAGGGTGGAAAACAATATAGCGATGGCAAGGACTAAGCATGCTGTCGGGTCTCAACAGTAGGTGGTAGCCAGTAACTATTATATTCTCCACGGGAATTTCGATGACCAAAACTCAAAATGTGAGATTGAGATAGAAAACAAAATGAGATTTGGTTTACTACGTATAGTCACATCACTTTATGGTGTGTAAAAAGGAACGGGTTACGTGTCAATTAATCTAGACTTTCAAGGTAAATAAATTGTAGGCAGCGTGGTATTTTGAATCCAGTGAAATCAAAAGGTGACGCAGGAAAAATTACCCTATGATGTATAAAGACGTTATGTAATATATGAAAAATATATATTAAAATATGGACAGGCGCGCATCTATATGGGTGCCGTGGGAGGTGTCTGATAATAATCTGTAGATATTATCATATTTAATTGTAGATAATTTTAGGATAAAACTGTTTTACTAATCATGATGTGCGTGGTATTTTTACTTTAGATATAATTTATCGTTCTTCCCCTTATCAGTACCCTTTGTTTGAAATCAGCTGAGCTTTCTCAATGCAAACAACACGTACTGATAATTCAACCATAAAAACGTTTGTCCAAAAGCTAATATACGCCTCGAGTTTTGTGGAACAGCGCAATTTTGAATGGGACTTATCGCCGGTTATACGACTGCCTCTTATGGATCATAGTAAAAACATAAAGAAAATCGTACAAAAGTTGTAAGTTTAAAACTTTCTTTACGGAATACATGCTTTTGCAAAACTATGCAAATGATGTCCGTTGTATTATTGTATAAAGTAGTTTGTATGAAACGTTGTTTCATTAAATGGTGACGAACATTTAATCATAAAGATTGTAACGAAAAACAGTCCAAAAAGGTATAATCAGAGAATCTACGCTCACGGGTACAGCCGAATGATTAATGATTGAAAGAGTACTCTTTTAGTAATGCCGTAAAAGTTTTCCCTTGCATATACTTGGATTTTGCGTGACTCATTTCATTGTTGATTTCATCCTAAACATAAGTGAAGTCTTACGGACGAGGCTTAAACACAAGCCTCGCGCAGAAAGACAGGTTTGTCCAATTTTCACTCAATTTAAAAATGGATCTGCGAAAAGGTAGAATGATCTTGGACGATCAGTATTTATTGAACTGATGCGAATAAAATTTTGGTATAACTATTCAGTACGTACCTTGTAATGATAAAAAAAAACTCTGAATCTGAAGATAGAAATGTTAATGGTTTCTTGGCGATGATGTATCACAATTCTACTATGAGGATCTAAAGTGATTGTTCAACTAAGATTCCAGGTAAGATTTATTTGGAAAAATTAAGATTAATTAGAGGGCATGATCATTTTTTAAAAGAAAAAGTCCCAACCAGGGATGATCGAAAAATAGCAGAAATGGTGGAATACTTTATGATGTATATGAAAAATTACACAGATAAACAAGTCGCAAATATTATTTTTCAAAATATGTATGCGTAGAGCCTCTTTCAAAGTAACTTACATTGTAAATTATTTGAAGGCTACGAAGCATTTCATTACTTTTTTTTTTTTTTTTTAGATTTTACTCAAGTATAAGTTGTAAACGGCATATTTGATAAAGATTTATGTGGGAGGCGATATCTATTTTAAGAAAGCTTTGATTTGTCAGAAATAAGCAAAGCAGTGAAGGCCATTACATTTCCAAGAGATTTCTTGATAGTACAGAGGTTTGGGTGTTAAATTTACGCCTGAAGTATAGCTCAGGTTCTCTATAATTTGAATTTTAAGCCCATGCAATAAATATCTATACAGAGATATATACATTAAGTAAGAACTTTTAGCAAAAATTAAGTATTTATAGAGACTTGAAAAACTACAAAATTCAATGAAACTAACACCGTGTTTATGATATCGACAAAGTTATTTCTGTTTGTTGTACAAAATAATAAAACACTAACAGATTTAATATTTAATTAGATTTCTCTAAATTTACTCAACATATACAAGATGAAGCAATGAACAAAGCCAAAATTGAAGTTATTCATATATATCAAAGTTTAAAAAAGCACGAAATCTCAATAGATATTTTGAACTTAATAAAAATAATACCAATAATCAAGGTTTGCAATTTGAACGTATAAAGTTAGCATAAAAAGTAAACGTTTGCAAAAATAAAATTAAAAAAATTAGTAAAATAGCAAGCTCTCCTTTACGGCAATTATAAAGGAATACAAAAATACAAAACTTTACAAACGTTACGGAATTTCAATGATAGTATGGTTTTACTTGTATTAAACGCTACTAAATGTTAGAGGTATTAAAATGTCATAAAAATACAACCAGTATGTAGTAATAGTAGGACTGAAAAATCCTAACATTTTCCACGATCTTTCGTATCTTGGCTTATATTTTCAAGTCCTATGATAAACTCAGTATATAGATTGTACCACATATTGCACAACCATATTTTATGTCTTACTTTGTATCTTTGCTCGTTTATCATAACTTATCGCGTAATAAATTCACATCGATATCTAAGTGAATAGTGACTAATTACCTGTGATTTTACTATTCAGAAAAAGGTCTATTAGACGTATCTAGTTAAAGTACTGGAAGTCTGCTTATTTAAAGTTCTTAAGAAAAAAGTGATTACTTTAACTATGAGTTTGAGCAAGCAGTTTTGCAGTCCCTCTATGTACATTATAAACTGAGAAAAAGGTCAGCTTTTAGAAAACAAACAACTGAATGGAGCGGTTTAAGAGTTTAAACTACGTACGCTAATTTTCCTCTTGAAGGTAGCCATCTGTATACACACTTAATTGTAGTACCGTAAATATTAGCAAGCAAACACATATAAATATATACATATACAAATTTTATAATACAATAAAGTATGTGTACTTTATGTTTATGCTAGTATGTTTCTATTGGCATGTACTTCACAGTGAGGGAATCATTTCTTATATGTTTTGACTTAATATCATAACAATTATCGTTGTTTTAACAAGAATGTGCGCCGCAGTCTTACACCTTTTTCGATAGTGACAAAATTTAAGACGAGTTTTACGCGTAGTAAGATTCCAACAACTCGGTTCAAAACAGCGATCGTTACCACTAGTGGGGTTATGTTTTAGGTCCACAACTTGACAATAATAACTTGTAATAATGACATATTCATTTGTCATAATTTGAGAGTTTTTTTCTATTCTTTCATTATTCTTTGATCATATTGTTTATTAAAAATACTGTTTTCAAGGTAGCATTATTTAAGTATTAATTTTGAAAAAATTGTCTTATCTAAATAGATCTTTTTTCTCAATGTGCTTACCACTGTAATTGCCCAAACAATGGAACACAAAATGAATTAGAGTATAAGTTGCTTCTCCTTAAACAGCACATTCTTGTTTATTTTTTACTCTCAAATTGTAACGTCAAACTTACGAAAATATATATATAAAAGTATATAAAAGTATACATATATAAAAGTACTACAAATATATTTCAAGTTATTATATAAACACAAATTAAAATTGGCATCACCTTCGATTTTATTTTCTCACTAAAAACATTTTCTATTAACCAAGTTAAATATGCACGCAAGACACTAACATGAAATTAAATGAGAGCATGATTAGCACAATACAGTTTCCATAATCATGAAAAAATGGCATGATGACTTCGCATAATCGGCAAGCGGAAGTCGAATCCCGTGATAAAAACCTGTTTTTTCGGATTCGATGGTGGAATCCACGCATCGCATAGTGTAGTATAAGTTGACTTAGAATCTTAAGCACATATCCACGACTTCATGGTTAAACATTAGTTTTGTATCTAATATCTTTGTCTGCAAATTCACTAGCTACTCTTGGTAAGTTCGTGTTAGCTTCGAATTACTTTTCGATTCTCAGAGTATCAAAATTTTGCATTTGAACTTTCTCTTAGCACCAAAATAACGCTTGAAAGTGCGCAAAGGCGTACGTGTGAAATTGCTAGTTAGAAGTAACTGAAAAATCAGTGCTAGTATTGGTGCAATGATTCGCATACCTTCTTTTCAACGAGTGTATTGGCCAAATTGATTTAAAATACAGTGTATTAGAATACCATAGCTTTTTGAAAATGTCGCTTGGCTGCCAACGTTCAAGATGAAGGAGTTTTAACAGAAACTTCGTGGTACTAAAATAAAACACGGAGTCTCCATCATATTACGTTAATACAACTTTTATGTCAACGAGCGAAGGCTTTCGTTATTATTGTTCTGTGTGAACTTTCCACTTCAACTATATATCTAGTCAAAAGGGTTTTTTATGAAAAATGTTCTACAATTTTTGCAGAAGTGGTACCGCATGCATGATAAACACTGGGTTGACTTTTGAGCACTTGCCACAGTTATGTAGGGTTTTAGCCAGCGTCCACTAACTGAAGCACCCGGTGTACCTATACATTTCAAAGATTACTGCTCACCTCTCTTTACCTTGAAACATACTACTACCTCAGCGTCAGTCCTAAACAATGGTCCTGTTTTTTTATTTCACATGTCGCCGTCGCATTCTATGTATGAGTCACTTGGCGCCTTTTCCTTTTTACGAAGGACTCTTGAAACCATCAGTGGCTAACGAGAGCTTGCGTTAAGTGCTATGTAGTACTCTTTCATCCCCATATCAACGTCGTAGTTCAGGCAGCGACTTTTGTTGCGTTTGCTCGCTCCTGCTGCACAAACTTCGTAGCGTGTTCGCCCTACCCTCTTTTTGGACAGGTGTCTATTCCACATTTCTTCTCGTTTTTTTTGACTGTGACATCTCATGGTAAGCTCGTATCTGAAGCCATGGGTACAAGGGTCAACGTAAACAGAAATCCTTTACCTATTCAAAAAACACCCACAGTGTTTTCCTCGGAAGACCCTTATTCTTCTTGAGTTTTGGTTTTTCGTAGACGGCAATCGTGCTGATTTCATTTTTGCGACAAATAGCTTTCTCGTAACTTGACCCCGAGATACTCTGCTGCTTGGCCTACGGTATAAATATTAATTTCTGAAAACTTTAGAAATTCATTGGCTTTTTTCGTTGCAATATGTACTGTCCACCATACAACATAAGAATAACAGAATACAAGTGCTTAGAACGACCGATCTATATGTTTGTATGATATCTCTAGAGGTCTTTCGTCATTCGACTGGTCGTCGTATTATGCTAGCTGAATGTTGGGATTGATGCGAAAGATGATGAAACGAATACTCTTGGTTTGTCATTAAAATAATATCTATATTTACGTCATAAATAAATATTGCTGCGCACTCCATTTTTACCGAAAAGTTGTATGCAATACTTGTTTTTATAAATAAATTATTCTCTGTCCTATCATTCCAACCACTTCGTCTGTAACAATAGAATCGATCGAATACTTTTACCATACATTGCACACAACTTCGAGATATTTTTTACTGCTGTAGAAAAATTATAAGTGGCCATGTATGACTCGGAATTTACTTTTCAGGGCATTTACCATAATTAAGGAAACCAGGCATAATTTATTTATTTATTCCGAGAAAGCACGGAAGAATTAACTTTAAAATTATATATAAAGTATTTTTGGATTTATGAAATTCACTACTCTGCGGTGCAAGTCGTGCAGCTCTCTTTTTTTTCAAAAGGAATTAGGTATATTTGTTTATGACACTGCTGTACTATGTGCTCAGGCACAGCACGGGAGATTCCGTGCATGCTATGCAACATTTTAACAGTCGATTCACTGATTTTAAGTGTTCGACGATATTTCGGATAATCGATTGGCATAACATTCGTTTATTGCGTAGCTGTTAATGCAGTTCTAATATGAGGTTTTTTTCTTTAAATGAAAGTCCTGGTAGAGTTAAATAACGCGAAATACCCTCCCAAAACTCTTTTTAGATGCCTGAAGCAATCCATAAGAAAGCTAGGTTAATTAGAAGTCATTTCTAAAAAACTCTTATAGAGTTTTTAGTTATATTATTATAATTAATGTCTTTGTTTAAAGGATAATAATTACAATCAAACTAAGACAATTGTTTACTCGTGCCAAATCCATCGCAAAAACAATTCTATGAGAAAAATATAGTGAGTTGACCGAAATATTGTACTAGTTACAGCTTGAACTTTGGGTTAGGCCTGCCGTGCAACATATTCATATAGCACAACGTTTGTATGTAGTGAATTGCACAGCGCGCAAATATTAAGCCGCCTGCCAGACGACCCGCCTGAAATACTTCCAGGATGTGTCGAAGTAAAATAGCGTATATCTGGGATCTCCATGTCGATGGTTTGCGAGTGTCAAGTATGGCGCATTATGGGAGAGATGGTTTCTTGATAAGAAACAGCACTGATCTATAGTTGCAAACACTTAAGTGATACTATTTAAATATTGCATTAAACATTTTTTTTTTGCGAGTTACTTTGCGACGAACCTTGAAATCAGACTATGAAGCAACGGGTGATTTTATTTGGATAATGTGAACAGCGGAGTATCATCCTGCTAAGATTCCACTGTTGATCTTCTAATTCGCTGAGTTTGGGACAATATTCTATGGAGATCATATGTTTCTGGCAGTAAAATGCCTGAAGTTCATGTAATGAACAACTGCGACAATGTCTTATAGATATCATATGGCAATGGAACAGCGAAGGCATTACTGTTCGTGCTGCTAGAATTTACTGAGGTACTGCGCCGTTAATGAAAACATTTATTCCCATCTAAATCTATGCGTGGGAAGAAGACAGAAAGTCAACATGGAAAATCAATTTGTATTATACTACGACATAATTCGAACAGGTGTTGATGAAACACTTAATAATTTCGCGTTAGTGTAAAGGGTGTCATTGTGCATTTTGAGTGGACGAACCCTTCAGATGTAAACTTGAATGATGACCATTCTGCTGGTCCAGGAACCTTGTGGTTCTTCCATTTCAGTGTCAGCGGTAAGTAAAGATGATAAAAAATATATGATCCCTTCTATATAAAGCGTTACCCTATGTATGATTAAAGTCTTGATTAAAATTGGATAAGCAATAGAATAATTGAAATCGTTTTAACAAAAAAAAATATTTTTATTAATGGTTCTATTGATCCTATAAAGTATCCCTATAATGACATGTCATTACCCTAGGATTAAAATATACTGGTTTTTCTTTAGCGCATATGACTTCATTACATGTTTTAAAACAGTTTTCACTTAATGGAGTCTTTTGCACGGCCTGCGGCGTCTTGAATTGGAAGAATTTTATTAGAGATGTTTTAGGGAAGTATAAACTAGAGATTCTACTTATAACTATTTAGTTTTTCAATTTGCGATCGATGCTTGACTTCTAAAACTTGAAGAATTTCTTTTTCTTCGGAAATTTTCTAGTAACATTCAGCGTAGTTGCGGATTTTGTATAGTACTCCAGTAAAATATAGTTTTATGTGCAGTAAGTAAGCAGGTTCTGTCTTGGGTCAGTACGTTTATCTGTAGGAGAGATCTATAGTGAAACAGTATCATTATATTGTTACCTAATTTCCTAACATTTGATTGAACGAGGTAGTAATTTTGCTTTCAGAAAGGACCCACACCTCAAGTTTTTTTTTTTTAATTCAGCATATGAGTCTTCTTTCTATGGAATCGATCTCCAATCCAATATTAAATGTCAACATCGATTCCTTAAAAAAGGTTGAAATTGAGCTTCACTAAGATTTTCATCCTCAATAATATTTCAATTATAAGCGCCTTAAAAGTTCCTCTCGCTTACTCCTAACCCTGAAACACGCGATTAAACGCTGTAGATTAAGAGGTTCAGACCAAAAGGCTTTACGTGAAGTACACATACAGTAAACTAATAGAGAAAATTGTTGTATTTTGTTAAGTGGTTATTATCTACTTCGGTAGATTTTAGTAGAGACTACCTAAGTCGTTTTCCATTTCTTCACCGAAGAGGAACGAAGGCAGAAATGAACACGATTTAATGTATTTCTATCCGCAACGAAGAACTCGTTACATTTTCGGAACCTTTAATTTTTTAAAAATATCTTTGTTACTTTTATGTGTTGTGAAAATGCATAAAGTTCCCTGATGAAAAGAATAAATAAAATTTTGCTATAAAACAAAAAATGTTTACGCAACTTGCCAACTTATTTTTGTGTTTTTAAAATAGCCCGTTTTGACACATACATTCGTTAATACATGGGTTTTACCTTTTTTCTACTTCTCGATTACTACACCATGACCGTTCTGCCGCTCTTGATGGTTTTGAGTTATTATTATTAGAAAACGGTGACCAACAATAATGCACCATTGGATCGGAATATCAGATGAGACTGATTATATCGCCATTCAGGAATCCAAAAGAATACTACAAGTTTGGAAGTTTATACCCAAAATAATCGCCAAGTTAATTGCCCAGATAACTTGTTACAGAGGGGAATGCGGTTTGTTTCCCAAATGGACTGCTAATACGTCAGAATACCAGTGTCCACACTAAGATATTCCGTAATAAAGATTGCCGGATATTTTTTTCCATTGATAGAATATATGTAAAAAAAAATTCTGCTTGTTAGAAAACTAGCTCACTCATAAATAACGCTAACCTACACAAATAATTTAATGATACTACAATATTAATGTTGCATATCTATGCATATTCCACCGGGCCTATAAGACATAGCATGCAACACGTTTGATTAGCTTCATATTATTTTTAAAATTAGTGTAACCATGCATTAACCCAAGGATGTTTATAATGAAAAGCAAAAAAAAATTATAGAGCTAGGAATCTAAATCTTTGAATTAAGAAGTGATTCAAGAGCTATATCCAATTGCTTTAGCTATGAGCCTGAGCTAGCAGTTTGCCGTTCCTCTATTTACACTATAAATGGAGAAAAAAAATCAGTTTTGAGAAACAAAAAAAAACAAATGGAGCGGTTTAAGCGTCAAAACGACGTATGCTAATCTTCCTTTTGAAGACAGCCATCTTGATACATACTTAACCGTAGTATCGTAAACGTCAGCGAAAGTTACATATACTTTTTATTGACTTTTTTTTTTTTATTGATTGATATACAGTAAAATGTATTATTATTTAGCAGGTAATATGCTAGTATATTTCTCTTGTGTGTGTTTGACTCAGTATCATATTAACCATCATTGTTTTATCAAGAAGGTGTATCGGGAAGGTTATCAGTTTCACTATATTAACACTACGATAACACGGGTAAAATAAAAAGACGAATAGTCATTTATGCGTAATAGACATTTTGCATAGAATTTACATAACTAGTGCTCGATAGTCAAAAGGTGTTGCGTAACCTATTGTTATAGATTTTGGTTGCATCTAAGCTTTTCATATATGAATTCTTATTTTCTTTTATCTTCTATCAGTTTTAGCATAAGTACAGATATAAAAACTTTTTGATCATGGAGGAGTGGGTTTGTCCTTCTTGTATTGTGATCACCAGAAACACCATGCCGAATCTAGTAATAATAATGCCCATACGAAATTTAGGTAGAGAAAAACGAGAGGTTGGTCCTCAATGACCAGTACGGTTCTAGATACGGGCGTTTTATTTGATCCTATGAAATCACGTGTAAAAATATTTGAGGAAGGCCCTGTGGGCAAATATAAGAAAATATATCTGATTAAATATTTGCTTTAAGCAAATGTTTGCTTCGGTTTTCTTTTTCGTTACAATTCAGTGACCAATTTAGCCTTTGTATTCAGAAACAAAAGGTTTGTTTGGCTAGATGATAATTTTATTGAAATCATTTTCAATGATCGAAATGGAAGAACCAATAGAAAATCCAACAGCTATGTTACAAATGCTTTAGGTGAACAAAAATCGTTATAAAACGGGGAAGGGGCAGTTTTTCTTTAGAATAATAGATCATCTTATACTAGTATCATTATTATTATTACGCTTACTGTGCAAAATCGTATACCTAATACAATCTTTGCTAATGGTGTGGTGCCAGAACTCGCAGTATGGTATGTATATATATAAAAAAAGACCTGTATTTGGGCTATTTATTTTTATTGATACATATCTTAATATTCTTAACTATTCTTCTATAAAAATAATAATAAATTCGTCTGCCCCTCGACAATGAATAAATAGTTATAGAATTCTCTTGCTGTTATAATGCGTTTTATCTAGTTTATTAGCAATTACGGCAGAGGCGAAATTTCTACTGTCGTTTGATTAAGGAAACTAGCCTTATTTTCTCTACTTCGTTAATTTAAGGATATTTACTTCTACAATTGAGTGACAATTGTATCCACAAATACGAGGCGCTTTTTTAAAACAGTTGTCTTTACTTATTTTATTCCTTCTTATTACGTGAATCGATGTTATTCCTAATTTTAGTCTATAGCAACCATTTAAGCGTTTTTTGGATTGATTTTAATTACTGAACTACTGCTGAAGATTTTAGTATACAACAGGTGTGAAAAGGATTTTTTTAATATCTTACTGAAAATACAGAAATAATACGTTCGCTATATTGGATTGACTTTTACAACAAATAAGTTGGTTCGCAGACGCACTGTAGTTCACATACGTAAAGCTAATTACTTGCAATCGAGAAAAACTTGCACGAGGGTTCAGACTTCTTCTTTGTCGGTCTTTCTAAACCACGAGAACCAACTTGTTAGACTCTATTGAATGTTCAAGCAGAGAAGTGCTTATCTAACCATAAATACAATTTTCCAAAACGTGCGAACGTTAGGACTACTTGAAGTGTCATTGGTGTTTACTATGATGACAATCAGCTATTATCTAACTGCTTTGTACATAACAGGTTTTGAATTCAGGTTCAGAAGTTCATCGTATTCAGCTAATTGCAATGAGTGCATCTAAGTGCGTCATTTGAAACCTCTAATGAATTAATTTACCTACCTGTAAAACTCCTTAGATAAAGAATGTGCAAAGATAAACTGTCACAACACATTGCCAACGAAGATATACATAAAAATCTACCCTCTCCTCTAAAGATATCCTGATATATTGACACTGTAGTTGTAAGCAAGGTCCTTTTAGATAAAAGGTTTTTACAGTGTAAAGAAGGATCCTTAACGCCTACATTAGCGAAATAAGTTTCTTTTCCTTTCCGTTGAGGGTCAGAAAGAGTAAGACATAATGCGTCAAATATTTCGGACTGTATGTACAAGCCGTAAAACATATTTTCTTACTGATAAATAAGTATTTATTAAATCAAAATCGGCTGACTGATGTTGCTGTTCTTGCTTTGTTATTTGTGTTATATATTTCTCTTGTCACTTTTTAAAAATAATATTTGAATTTTTCCTACCTGTAGATATGTTGTTCTGTCTGTAGTCTTTATGGCGGTTTATTGTGCTAACTCCTAATGGTGGCAGGTAATGGATTTGTATCGCTTTTCCATCCACGTGGGGCTTTGAGGTCTGAATTAATAGAAATTTAACTACGTCAGGTACTAATCCCATTGCAGTCAAAAATAAGCCACAACATTTGTAAATAAACTGCACTTATACGCTTATCAAAATATGCAAATCCAACATCTGTTTTCTGCAGTATTCTATGATACCTCGTATATGAGGCTTTACGTACAAATATATCGTAGTAAATTTATGTCTCTTGGGAGATTTCACTGTAACCTCTATTAGCCATGTGAAAGTATACTTTAAACTCAGCTCGAATAACTTTTATTTTTAATTACATTAGATACTCTGTGTCGAGGATATTTTTTCTACCAACCTTTCTAAATCAAAGACATGAAAATCTTTATAAAATATAAATAGTTGCTTCTTGATCAATCTTCTAATCCTCTCTGTACCTAATCGCATTTTTCAAGTAATGCCATAAAACGCACCTAATCAATATATAAGATAAAATAGAAAAAAGAAAAAATTTCCCGTTTGTTGATTTATTACAAGTGAAGAAATACGGAAACGACTCTACTGGCGAGACGGAGTTCATAGGATGCTGTAAGTATTTTATCAACAATAAAACTCATAGCACTAAATATTTTAGCGGGTATTTTTTAAGTACGTTTTAATTCAGTTTCCAAATGTATATGAAAAAAATGTTAAGAGCGAGCCAGATTATAAATGTTTATCGGTGCTAAAATAGTGGACGGACCAGTAGTCTTTTTTCGATTGAGCTTTGTACCAGCAGTATAATTTTCTCATTGAGAAAGAATAAAAAATTTCTTGTTCCAAACTGCTTTACAGAACAACTTTATGAGAACATCTCTTAACTTTTGCTACTGAGCTCCGAATTTTTATATAAAAAGCGGACCTGAAATTTTTGTAAGGTATCCGACATATTCGTTTTTAAAAAATAACCTTTAGACTCTCAATCTGACTACTAATATCATTAGGTACACATTTTTGTGTTTTTCTTCTAAATTTATTTCTGGCCCATAAGAAATATTTTTTGTTGTGTGTTTTGTAACCTAACATATAGGAGTTTCCCCTTGCACTCTTTAAAGCTGGGTAAGAACTCGAAATAACATCGACTATGAATTTTGGGTAACCAAGGGCATTTATAATTGCCGCGCACTTCGTGCAGCATATTCCGATGAAGAATTTCTTGCGTCCGCTGTAATTAGCTTGTCGTTTTCTTCAACGAATAATTAGTTTTTTTTACCGCACATGCCCACCATAAGCCCGTAAGAATATGTTCCTACTCTGACTGAGCGCGAATCCCTAGATTACCGTTCTGTTAGATAGAGATTCTCAGCATTTATAGACCATGTAAAAAGTGAATTTTCTTGAACTCTTCTGGCCGCAATTTTTTGTTTGCATATAGAGATAAACGCCGGAGTTTTACACTTTTTTTTCGATAGCGACGCAATTAAAAACAGGCTTTACGCGTAGTAAGATTTCGACATTTCAGTTCGAAATGGCGATCACTACCACTAGTGGCGCCATTTTAGGCTCACAACTTGACAATACGTGTAACAATGGCATATCCATTTGTCATAATTTGAGAATTTTCTTTTATTCTTTAATTATTTTTCGATAATATTGTTTATTAAGAATATTGATTCAAGGTGTCATTATTTAAATATTAGCTTTGAAAAAGTTGTTTTATCGAAACAGATATTTTTTCTTAATGTATTTACCCCTGTGGCTGTCCAAAGGGCGGAACACAAAATGAATTAAAGTATAAGTTGCCTCACCTTAAACAGCACATTTTTGTCTATTTTTTACTCTCAAATTGTAACGTCAAGCTTATGAATTCTACTTAACATTTTCATTACATGGTTGGCTGAGTGTAGAGGTTGGAAATTGCTATCAAAAACTGTGCTATATTTTTCCAACTCCTGGCACTACGGAAAATTAATTTTTCCTGGGTAAAGTACGGCGACGTTTCCTAGATAACAGTACTATAAATATATTTTAAGGTATTATCTAGGCATAAATCAAAAGTGACGTAAACTTCGATTTTATTTCTTCGCTAAAAACATTTTCAAGTCAAATGTACACAGAAAACACTAACATGAAATTGAACGAGAGCACGATAAGTACAATATAGTTTCTATAATCATCAAAAAATAGCATGACGACCACTGGCTATCGCATAATCGGCAATTGAAGGTTGGGTTCCTTGAATAAAAACCTTTTGTTTCGTATTCGGTGGTTAAATCCACGCATCGCATAGTGTAATATAAGCTGGATTAGAATCTTAAGCACTTATCCACGACTTCATGGTCAAAGCTTAGTTTTGTATCTAATATCTTTGTTTGCAAATTCACTAGCCACTCACGGTTAGTTCGTACTTCAAATTATTTTTCAGTTCTCAAAGTATCGAAGTTTTGCATTTGAACGTTCTCTTAGCACAAAAATAAGCTTGAAAATGCGCTTGAAACTGTGAAATTGCTAGTTGGAAGTAACTGAACAATAAATGCCACCATTGGTGCAATGGTTCGCATATTTTCTTTTTAGGGGGTGTATTGGCCAAATTGATTTAAATTACAGTGTATTAGAGCACTCTAACCTTTCGAAAATGTCGCTTGGCTTCCAGCATTCAAAATTGAAGAGTTTTAACAAGAACTTCACGGTACTAAAATATTTTGATGTAAATTTTATGTCAGCGAGCGAAAGCTTTCTTCATTATTATTCTATGTGAACTTTACACCTCACCTATATATTTAGCCAAGAGGGTTTTTTTATGAAAAATAATTTATCACCCCGTAGTAGTACCGAACCCCGAAGTGGTGCCGCATGCATGATAAACACCGGCGTTGACTTCTGAGCGCTTGCCACAGTTATGTGGTATTTTGGCCAGCGTCTACTAACTGAAGCACCCATTGTACTTATACGTTTCAAAGATTACTGTTCAACTTTCTACCTTGAAACATACTATTAGCTTACCGTCTGTCCTACACAAAGGTCCAGTTTTTTTAATCTCACACGTCGCCGTCGCATTCTATATATGAGCCACTTGGCGCCTTTCTTTTTCTGCGAAGGACTCTTGAAAACATTAGTAGCTAACGAGGGCTTGCGTTGAGTTCTATGTCGTTCCTCGGAAGTTCTTTCCGTAGTACTCTTTGACCTTCATATCAACGTCGTACTTCAGGCAACGACCTTTGTTACGTTTGCCCACTCTTGCTGCTCAAACTTTTCAGCGTGTCTCAGCGTCACAGTCCCGCTTGCGTGTTGTACCCTCTTCTTGGACAGGTGTCTGTTCCCCGCTTTTTTTCGTTCCTCAACCATAACATCCCATGGTAGCATTGTACCTGAAGCTATGGCTGCAAGGATCGATGTGGACAGGAATTTACCTATTCAAAAAGCATCCGCTGTGTTTTCCTCGGAAGACCCTCATTCTTCTTTACTTTTTAACTTTTGCTTACACGGCAATCACCCTGGTTCCATCTTTGCGCTAAATAGCTTTCTCGTAACCTAACCCCCAGATACTCTGGTGCTTGGCCTATGGTATAAAAATTAATTTCCGAGAACTGTAGAAATTTATTGACTTTTTTCATTGCAATATGTGGTGGCTACCAGACAACACAAAAATAATAAAATACAAGTGCTTGGGGCAACCGGCCTACATTTTTGTATGATATCTCTAGAGATCTTTCGTCATTCAGCTGGTCGTTGTATTATGCTAGCTGAATGTTGGGATTGATGCGAAAGATGATGAAACAGCGAATACTCTTGGTTTGTCATTAAAATAATATCTATATTTACTTCATAAATAAATATTGCTGCGCATTCCATTTTTACCGAAAAGTTGTATGCAATACTTGTTTTTGTAAAGTATTGTTTTGTTTGTAATAAATTATTCTCTGCCCTATCATTCAAGCTACTTTGTCCGTAGGAATAGAATAAGATTAATCGAATACTTTTACCGTGCACTGCACGCAACTTCGAGGTATTCCTTTGTACTGCTGTGCAAAAAAATTATAAGTGGCCATATGTGACTCGGAATTTACTTTCCAGAGCATTTGCTACAATTAAGTCAACTAAGCATAATTTATTTATTTTTTAAGTTGTATTTATTTAGGAAGGGCAGAAGAGTTAAAATTATTTATAAAGTATTCTTGGATGTATGAAATTCATCACTCTGCGATGCAAGTCGCATAGCTTTTTTTCTCGAAGGGAACTAGGTATATTTATTTATTACATTGCTGTATTATATGCTCAGGCACAGCGCTGGAGGTTGAGTGCATGCTATGCATCATTCTAACAGTCGATTCAATGGTTTTAAGTGCTCGACGATATTTCGGATAATCAACTGGCATAACATTGCGTAGCTGTTAATGCAGTACTAATACGAGGTTTTTTCTTTGAGTGAAAATTTTGGTAGAGTTAAGTAACGTGAAATACCCTCCCAAAACTCTTTTTAGATACCTAAAGCAATCCATAAGAAAGCTTGGTTAATTAGAAATCACTTCTAAGAACTTTATAAAGTTACGTAAAAAAAGTTTTCTTCTGGCAGATTATATTATTATAATTAATGTTTTTGTTTAAAGAATAGTAATTACAATCAAACCAGGGCAATTGTTTACTCGTGCCAAATCCATCGCAAAAACAATTCTATAAGAAAAATATAGTGAGTTGACCGAAATATTGTACAAGTTACAGCTTGAACTTTGGTTTAGGGCTACCGTGCAACATATTCATATAGCACAACGTTTGTATGTAGTGAATTGCACAGCGCGCAAATATTAAGCCGCCTGCCAGACGACCCGCCTGAAATACTTCCAGGATGTGTCGAAGTAGAATAGCGTATATGTGGGATCTCCATGTCGATGGTTTGCTGTTGTCGAGTGTCAAGTATGGCGCATGTATGGGAGAGATGGTTTCTCTATAAGAAAGAGCACTGATCTATAATTGCGAATACTTAATATTCTATTTAAATACTACATATGCTATTTAAATATACTATTTAAATATTCCATTAAAATTAATTTTTTTGCGAGATACTTGGTGACGAACCCTGAAATCAGATTATGAACAACGGATGATTTTCTTTGGGTAATGTGAACAGCGGAGTATCATCCTGCTAAGATTCCACCGTTGATCTTCTAATTCGCTGACTTTGGGACAATATTCTATAGAGATCGTATGTTTCTGGCAGCGAAATGGCTGAAGTTCATGTAATGAACAACTGCGACAGTGTCTTATAGATATCATATGGCAATGGAACAGCGGAAACATTATTGTTCGTGCTACTAGAATTTACTGAGGTACTGCGCCGTTAATAATATCATTTACTCCCATATAAATCTATGCGTGGGAGGAAGACACAAAGTCAACATGGAAAATCAATTTGTGTTATACGACATAATTCGAACAGGTGTTGACGAAACACTATTAATAATTTCGCGTTAGTATAAGGGGTGTTATTGTGCGTTTTGAGTGGGCGAACGCTTCAGATGTGAACTTGAATGATGACCATTCTGCTGGTCCAGGAACCTTGTGGTTCTTCCATTTCAGTGTCAGCGGTAAGTAAAGGTGATAAAAAATATATGATCCCTTCTATATAAAGCGTTACCCTATGTATGATTAAAGTCTTGATTAAAATTATATCAATAATAATAATATCAATAGAATAATTGAAATCGTTTTAACAAAAAAAAATATTTTTATTAATGGTTCTATTGATCCTATAAAGTATCCCTATAATGACATGTCATTACCCTAGGATTAAAATATACTGGTTTTTCTTTAGCGCATATGACTTCGTTACAACAGTTTTTACCTAATGGAGTCTCTTGTACGGCTTGTGGCGTATTAAATTGGACGAATTTTATTAGAGATGTTTTAAACAAGTATAAACTTGAGATTCTGCTTACAACTATTCTTGATTTTTTACTGGTTAATACACATTTATGCTTCGAAACTTAAAATTCTTTTCCCCCGATGATTCTCAAATTACAATAGCCTCGCAGACATTTTCCTAAATCCTTAAAAAAAAATCCTAAAAGTAAAATAAGTCAAATAAGGAAACTCTAGCATGAGTCTATGCGCTGTAGAGACCTATAGTAAGAAATTATCGTTATATTGCTATATAATTTCCTAATAATAAACGAGGTAGTAATCTAGTTTCTAAAAATTACCTACATCTTATAGTTTTAGTATGTAAGCTTTCCATACAGAATAATTCTTGTGAACTGTTTGCCAATCCAATGTCAATGTTTATTTCCGGAAGCAGTTACACCGTCTTCTTTTACATTCATAGATTATGCTTAGAAAGGATCTTCTGTCTGTTGGAAAACTAGCTGACTCATATATAACGCACTAAGCTCAGCATATTCAACCTAATGGTGTTACTTGGTTTAACGGTGTTCTTAATTTTTCAGTGGAGAGGGAATTGGAGCTTCTTGATTTCTAAATAACTGCACATAACTACAATAAAACACAATATGGCTTTAGTTATGTGTTTCCTTAAATTTTCTTATTTACCATTATTTGTGGTACCGTCAATAACAAAAAGCTCTTTGATATTACTTATATTTAACTAAGCGCTGAAACCTATAGTTTCTAAATATCCCATCCAAAACTGACACATTATATTATGATTAAAAAACACTTAAAAAAAGATTACTGACAACACCTTTTTCTGATTTTTCTCTTTGTAAGGACCGGAGGAGCGCAACACGACGGAACGCCGTTCAGGAATTCAATAATGGCATCGTACTAACTTCTCAGGCTCTCGAAGACAACGAACTTGTCAGCGTGACGATCGATGCTCTAGTGAGCCGAATAATGTCAATTTAATATTAAACATAAGTCGTGCCAGAAATAGTCCGTAAATAGTCAGAAATAGTAAACTGATATATCGAATCTGCGTCCCATTTGAATTTTTATGACAAGGAATGCACTTTAAAGCATTTTAAGGATATTTTTCATCATAAATAACACATACGCCCATACCTTTATGAAATGTACAGTATATCATCCTGATTGCCGCGTATAGTGAAATTTATATTTTTGCATTATAATTGTTTCATTGACATTTAGGTTCCAACTTGGACAGGGTCGATTCAGCTTGGTGTCACCGCAAGAGACCCCCGCGGTCTCGACACATTACCAGATTCGGCTGCCCACTTGAAGGCATGTACGTGGCTCTATACTGGGACGTGCATCCTATATAACGGCAAACAAATTATTGAAAACTATGGTACGCTATTTAATGTCTAACCTAAAGAGTTGAATTTGCTTTGGGAATTATCTTACACTTTGACAAATTATTGTCTTAGTTAGTCGCGTATGTTATGATTGTTAAAATCTGAGTAAAATATTTCTATTTGTTTGTTTCTCAAATCTTATTCAACGTAAAAAAATCCTGATCTGTGGCGCGTATATAGATTTTAAACATAACTAGGTTTCACGATGTTTTATGTTGATCATGCGAATATTTTTTAAAATTGATAGTACCATTAACCAGTCAACTATAGACGTTTTCTTGACAAATACATGTTAGGCAGAGATATACATATCTACTAATGATATATAATCCATATGATGATCTCTAATGATATATAGGCCATACAATACTCTTTGTGGTACGCTACCGTGTCTAGTATTCTTTGATTAACTGATTTTCCAGTCGGAGTGGTGTTAAAAAATGTTATATATAATTTTTAGGAACGGCAAATTTGGATAATTTAGCAAAAGGTGATCGTGTTGGAGTCGTTCGACAAAGCAATGGGAGTGTTCATTTCGTCGTAAACGGTGTAGATCAAGGGGTAGCTGCTAGTAACACTCCGTCTCGTCTCTTTGCCGTGCTTGATCTCTATGGAAAGTGTGTACAAATATCTATTAATGATATCGTACCTGTTGAGAATATGAGTAAGTGGCTTAGTGGCGTATATTTATGTCTATAAATTTTATTTTAGGTCAGGTTAGACATTTTAGGTCAACTTAAAGAGTCTTTAATCTAGTTTAGAAGTATGTACCTTCAAAAAAACATATTTACATCCAAAACTCATACTGTAACCTCAGTTTCACTGATGCAGTTTTTATGCAACTTTCTGGATGGAACGCTAAATAATGAAAATTATATGTTTTACAGATATACTCGCGGTACCCTCACCCAATTCTCTTGCTTTGCCAATGATAACCTCTTCATCGGCGTCCAACCGTGAACAAGTGGCTTCTTGCATGTTTGATAATTTTACTACTCCTCCTATAGCATACCAGAATTCAGCCAGCGATTCCTTTACATCTCGCATCATGACGGTCGGTAAGCGCCGGCTTAACGCATCGACGAATTTCATGGGGAATTCCCGAGAAAATTCAAGAGCATCAAACCTGGCCTGCTGTAGTTCCTCGGGAGAGCAAGATACTGCAGAAGGCCCTTTGCGGTTCCATGAACGATGTGGCAGCAATATTCGTCTAGCCCCGGACCTTATGTCAGCCGAGAGGATCCACCCAATCGATCAGTTTAACCATGGTGTCATTCTGAGTAATCGACCTTTGAGGTAGTACATTTAAGAAGTAACACCCCTTAATAACCTCGATACTATGAACTGTTTCCGTTTATAATAGTGATTTCTTTTTTTGCGGTTGAAGAAAACTGCGTTTTCCTTTAAGAACGACGTATAGAGACCGATTTAACATCCCATTAAAAAGATCTGCATCCTTTATTTTCGTTCATAGACGTATTTGCAACGCGGTTTTTACAGACACAACGAATTATTCGAGATTCGGATCGATGCCCTAGTAACGAAATGGAGCGGTTCGTTAGAGGTTGGAGTAACTAGTCATAGTCCAGAACAACTCGACTTTCCCGAAACAATGACTTGTATGAGGTTTGTAAATTGTTATTATTAATGCTAGCAGTTCAAAAAATACAGCAGTTGCTTCCTTGAAATGCACGCAAAGTTGACTTAAAGCGACATATTTAGTTAGTAAAAGGTAATATTTATGAGTATAAAATCATATTTATAGTTTTATCCACTATCAATATAGAAATAGTTATTTGAAAATTCGCTTCTAATCATATGGTTACTGAAATATACGTGTTTCAAATTTTCTTTCAAGATTTTTACAATTTAAGGAACAGTCAGAAAGCAAAGGTTTGTAAAAGACATTTTAGTATTCGCAATTTGGTAATAAAGTTTTGTTTTCCAAACGTAAAGCCAATGCATATGTCAAGCTGCATATCAATACAAGATCTAATTTCGCACAAATAGCTCTGATTGTTTCTTAATTTTTAGTATCTCTGTTACATCGGAAGCAAAAAAAAATCGTAGTCAGCATGGGAGGTATGCGATAGGATAATGCAGTTAATTCTATCTCAAAAATGTTTATAACATGCACTGGTTACAGATCTGGAACCATAATGATGAACGGTCTAGGTATTCTAGTTAATGGAATGACAACGAAGACCGCGTACGCATCAACTGATCTTGATCATTTACGGGTAAATATATGTACACTGAGTTTAAAATTGAGTAGTAAAAATTATTAATATTATCATTGCTCTTCTGTACTGAACTTATATTGAATGCAAAATATTTTTCGTAGTAACAACCCGAATAAAGAAACGTCTACATGCGAGTTCTAGACAGTTTATTACTGATCCTATTAGATAGCTTTGTCCACGCCGTTCTTTAACTTTTTTAATACTTTTCCTTTAATACGTTTTATTTTTTTTTAATTAAGTGTGGTAAGGGACAGATCAAAGAAGTTTTCTGGGAAATTGTCTTTTGTTGCATGAATTTTTATTAGGCCACCTTTATAGCTCAAATCTTTTTATTTTTGCCCAACATATTTTAAAAGCTTTTTCATGCTAGAGAAACTATAAATACAAAAAAAAATATTAATCGTACCTATTGGCCTACATTTATAGCTTAGCCAGAGTTTTACAAAGTTTCACTATATTTTTTTCTGAAGGCGTGTGTCATCGGCCTGTTAGAATTCCAAAAGTATTTTATTAAATCTAACTTTTCACTATTTGATGTTTCTACAGTCCATTGAGTGTATATAGTTTTTTCTTGCCGCTTTTTAGCTCTTCACTGATAAACCTTACTAACGTATTCTTTCTAAAGCAATTATTTTCCAACACCACACATTAGCCACTAGTAACTCAAAGCTTGCACTAGCTATTTATCTAATACAAAATATGGCCACTACGAACAGGTGGGTGACAGGGTCGGTGTTGTGTGGCGTTCTGGAGGGCATGTGCACTTTGTGATCAACGGAGTTGATCAGGGGGTTGCAGCGACGGATGTTCCGGAGGGAGTTTATGGCGTAGTTGATTTATACGGCCGGTCAGCCCAAGTATCTATTGTAGTACAACTAGCACAACAGCAGCAACAGACAGATGAGGTGAGTCGCTCAGTAATATTGATTTTTAGGTAAGGATTTTTCTATAATACATAAAATATAAAGCACATAAGTGTATATGAGCGCACACGCAACCTTAACTGCAGATGAATTTTGTCACTGAGCTACAAACGAAACTATGTCGTTAAGTACCTTGAATGAATTGATGAAAATAACTGCATTCACGGGGATAACTGACACAAAATTGATATTTCGAAAAAATCAGCCTTTCCCATTTTTATCATGTAGTTTGCCGTATGCTGTTTTGTCGAAATAAACGATTGAATGTGTCTGAAAAATATCTCTGCTGTTAAATTTCTTATTTATATTGTTTTCAAGCTGCCCAGTTATGGGAATATGCAAGATCACGACGAAGTTTATCTTGAAATAGCAAAATAACCTTCAAGGATGAATAATTAACGGTTATTTTCGGTAGAAGAACGGGGTAATCAATGTAGAGGAATAAGACAAGTGGTGCAGTGTAACGGAATGAGAAGAGAACGGAATGGCGACAAAATAATTGCGACAAGCTTGGACTCAAAGTAATTTAGTTTGAGTTCCCTTTTAGTGGGTTGAGAGTACCAGACAAAAGCGTTAGGTAGCCTTTTCGCACATCTAGCGCGAGGGTGGATTATGATATATTAGCAAGTGCTTGAGTTTGGGTAAGCATGACAATCAAAATGTGTGCATGTGTTGTGGGCTTCACTATCACACAAACACAAAGTCAGCTGCTAAAAACTAATACTATTCATCGTGCCATCTCTTCTGGCTTGCAGGATCAGGATGACGACCAGCAAGCAATGGGATGGAACTCTAAGGATCGATTGCAATGGTTTCAACGGCCACTATGTTTTGCGGCCACTGATTCCGTAGCATTTTCTACTGACTTGAGAACTGCCCTTTTTGTGTATGTATATGAGGGAAGAAGTAGGCTTACGGAAAACTGCGATATAGGTATATAGTTAAGGAAAATAAGGCGCAGTTAGAAAAAATATCAGTTTGCAGTTTAAGCGACAATTCAGCAATTTGTGTCAACGGTATATCGATGTTTATGTAGCTGGAAATTTATTTTCGCCAATTGTTGGTTAACGTCTCACCCAGCTATCCTAAGCCTATGATGCTCAATGCATGCAAATTTTCATATTTAAGAGGAATTTCAATTTGTATGCAGCATAGCTACTCGACCGCAGATGCCACGTCTGTTCTTTCCAAAACATTTTATTTGAATATTTCTTTCTAACGTTTAAAAAGATATGATATTTTGTTAGATGATAGCTTGTTATTAAACAATAGATTCATATATGACATCTACCTGCACATATCGTTTATTATATGATAATACAGGAGCAGCGGCTCTGTACAGTCCGCAACTTTGCTGTCAGAGCGATCACTTCGAATTGGAGAGGCGTTTCTTGTCCGTTTGAGGGCGTTGCCGCTAGGAGCACACGTTTCCATTGGTGTTGCAATGCGTGTTCCATCGACAACGGAGAGTAGCGTCTCTCATGAAAGCGGACTATGGTTTTTTCCCTCGAGAGGACTGACACTCGATGGGCAACTTTTCGACAAGAACTATGGCCGTGACGTAGCCACTCAACTTAAGGTTATTTGCGTATTTTCTCTAATTTCATGATGTTACGTACTGGAACCCCCCAAAGTTCAAGTCGCATTTTACCAAGTTCCCGAGTTAAATTATAGTTCACGGCTACTAATGTGTTCGTCAGTATATTATTGTATTATCTGCTATTTTTTTTTAAGTGCGATTGTTGTCGTTAAAACTGGCTTGTAGAAGGGAGATCGGGTTGGTGTATTCGTAGCTCGGGATACGTCGGTTCATTTTTGTGTCAACGACCGGGACTTAGGCGTTGCACTGCAGCTTGCCCCACTGCCGCTTTGGGGAGTCGGTTCTATGCTACTCAGTGGACCAGCACCTCAGACATGTGTCGTTAGTCTTGTTCAGCCAGAAAGACGTGAGTTGTCATCTTAGGCTTCAAGCTGAAAACAACTGTTTTCAGCTTGAAGCCTATATACAGAGTATAATTTTTAAAAAACCTTCAGCCTTTTGATTGTTGCGATTGGTCTCGAATACATTTACCACTCGAGACGGTAGATTAATATTACCTTCAACCTAAATTGGTTATAAACGTTATAAATGTTGCAGCGTTAATCGAAGACTTTCGATCGGACCTCCTTCGTCTTCATACGACTCGTCATGGTGCAAAAGCTCTAGTGCTTAACTCGGGCTTAACGGCTGTTCGTGTAGATCCCTACAAGGACTTCAATTTAGCCATTGTTACTTCGGATCGGCCACTTTATGATAACGAGATTTTCGAGGTCGTTGTCGAGGAAATGGAAGGTCGATGGAAAGGTCAATAAGTGGTCGAAGGTCAAACCACTAGACTTTGTATTTTATATTATCAGAAATTACTACAGAACTTGATTCAGTTCTTCTACAGATACATGCATTTTCATATTTAGCTGGTTGACTACCCGTAAGGCTATATACAACGACCTAAAAAAAATAAAGAGAGCTTAATAGCTAAAATTGTTTTTATTGTTGTAAATAACAATTTATGTATCCTTTATTATTTAAATTTGAATTCAATATCTCATCCGTGCCTTATTTACTTTTGGAAGGTTCCTTAGAGGTAGGCGTAACGTCGGTTCCGCCTGAGCAAATGAAGTTCCTGCCAACTGCAAAAGATGCTCGACCTGATACCTGGATGCTCTCAGGCTCTACTATGATGTGTGCAGGATCATCCACTAGTGTCGACTATGCGTATGATTTAAATCTCGTCCGTGTTGGCTCACGGGTGGGCGTACAGAGAAAAGACGATGGCTCATTACATTATTTTATTGGTAAGTATGTGATTCTTCTCGATAAATTTTTTGCTCAGACCTATGATTCCCGAAATATTTGAACACTACATATATACATTCAAGGGCTAAACTGTGATACTTTAAGTAAACCGCGAATATGTTTCCTACAAATGATCAGTTATGAGCGAGTAAGATAATTAAGAACGGTACCGTATTTAATTCTCGACACGAGCACCATAAACTGAAGGCAACAACCGTATGCTTGAATCTCTACATCCACCTTAACTGCGGGTTCTTTTTTGTATCTGTGCTTTGTTGGCAACGTTGCATTTTAGACGGTCATGATATGGGAGAGGCGTGTAGCGGAATGCCTTCTACATTGTGGGCCGTAATCGATATGTACGGCCAATGCGCACGTGTTAGCGTTGTATATGCCGCACAGAGCATTGATCAGCAAGTTCAAAGTTCAGGATTATCATGCGGCCTGACACACGCTTGCATGTCGTTCAGTCAACAAGCTCGAACAGGTGTGTGTGCTCTGTGCCTTCTAAAAAAGGCTTCTAGAATGAACTGGTCACTTTCTTCGACTTCGTAAAACAGTTGTTGTCTATAAGCTCAAGTGTTATGGTGTTAAAAGGCTTATTTCAAAACAAGCCACTTTGCTTCAGGGGAACTCAATTAGCTTTAGAAAAGGGTCAGTGTACATTTGTCATTTATTGTTCTTTTTTTATTTTACCGAGAATAAAGCTCATTTGCATAATGAGGAAACGTTTCGCTTTTAGTAGTTGTAAATTATCGGGACCGTAATGCCTCAGTGAGTGTAATGTCAGTAATGTCTTTTCAAAGGTAGAATTCCTACACGATTGTGTAGACACTTAGCTATAGTAGATTTTTGCAATAAAAACGTGTGGACTACTTGGACATATATATATATATATATATATATATATATATATATATATGTAGTTAACGAGTACACTCGTACAGTTTAAACGAAGCTAGCCTATGCGAGTGTGCCACATCTAAATACTTTGCGGAATGTTGGTAATGTATGGTTATAATCGTTCGTTCGCTCAACGCATTTCATTTTAGGCGGCGGGAGTACCAGCCATCAGTTAAACAAATCGTGCGGCCACAATGTAGTTCTTCGTAATGATGGTCGTTCAGCATGCCGTACCTTAGGTTTTAACAATGGCCTACTCTTTAGCTGTGGACCACTCGACCTAGAGGAACTGTTTGAAGTCCAAATCGAACAGGTAAGCTCCGTAGTTAATATATAGCTAGATATACAAGCAAAGGACAATGTTTATGAATATATATA